>NC_079193.1:237643177-237895677 GCF_029499605.1 Hyla sarda | reverse complement strand
CCTCTCTCCTTTCGGAGAAGGGCTTGTGATAGACCGCATCCTCGTGCACGTTTTTTTGAGTGAACACTTGCACTATTTATTTGCACTCAGGTGATTTGAGAGCATGTACCTCGGCTTTAAAAAAAAATTAAGTTCAGAGGACACAGATCAGTGAGCAGCACAGAGGACACTATAGACCAATTGAAAAGCACAGAGGAAAACACTAGCTAAGTAAACATGTACTCTATGATCAGTGCATGTATGTCACGATGCCGGCTGGCAGGTAGTGGATCCTCTGTGCCAGAGAGGGATTGGCGTAGACCGTGCTAGTGGATCGGTTCTAAGTCACTACTGGTTTTCACCAGAGCCCGCCGCAAAGCGGGATGGACTTGCTGCGGCGGTAGTGACCAGGTCGTATCCACTAGCAACGGCTCAACCTCTCTGGCTGCTGAAGATAGGCGCGGTACAAGGGAGTAGACAGAAGCAAGGTCGGACGTAGCAGAAGGTCGGGGGCAGGCGGCAAGGTTCGTAGTCAGGGTGATAGCAGAAGTACTGGTACACAGGCTTAGGACACACAAAACGCTTTCACTGGCACAAGGCAACAAGATCCGGCCAGGGAGTGCATGGGAGGAGGTCAGATAAAGGCAGGGAGCAGATGGAAGCCAATTAAGCTAATTGGGCCAGGCACCAATCATTGGTGCACTGGCCCTTTAAGTCTCAGGGAGCTGGCGCGCGCGCGCCCTAGAGAGCGGAGCCGCGCGCGCCAGCACATGACAGCAGGGGACGGGAACGGGTAAGTGACCTGGGATGCGATTCGCGAGCGGGCGCGTCCCGCTGTGCGAATCGCATCCCCGACGGCCATGACAGTGCAGCGCTCCCGGTCAGCGGGACCGACCGGGGCGCTGCGGAGAGAGAGGCGCCGTATGCGCTCCGGGGAGGAGCGGGGAGGCGGAGCGCTAGGCGTAACAGTACCCCCCCCCTTAGGTCTCCCCTTCTCTTTGTCCGGTAACTGCCTCCCCTGGGATGAGGACACCGGGAAAGGATGGAGGGATTCCTCAACGGCAGGCAGTACAGCAGGAGTGGGAATGGGGAGGGAGGGCAGAGGGCGAGGCCTGGCACGGGGCAGTGTGACACCAGGACGAGGGCCATGAGGAGGCACCGAGGCCTGCCTGACTGGACTGAGAGGGGGGGAGAGGCACTTCTTAAGGCGGGCAGAGTCCATAACGACCTTAGGGGGACCGGATACAGGAGGAACCACAGGGTCACGGCAGGGAGTACTGGTAACCGGTTTAAGGCAGTCCTTGAAGCAAGAGGTACCCCAGCTCTTGATCTCCCCTGTGGACCAATCCAGGGTTGGGGAATGGTGTAGAAGCCAGGGTAGTCCAAGGAGAACTTCGGAAGTGCAATTGGGGAGGACCAAAAATTCAATCTTCTCGTGATGAGGTCCGATGCACATTAGAAGGGGCTTCGTGCGGAAACGCACGGAGCAATCCAACCTGGCTCCGTTGACCGCGGAAATGTGGATAGGCTTGACAAGACGGGTCACTGGGATGCGGAATTTATTCACCAAGGACTCCCGAATAAAATTCCCAGAGGCACCAGAGTCCAGGCAGGCCATGGCTGAGAGGGAAGAGCTGGCTGAAGAAGAAATCCGTACAGGCACCGTGAGACGTGGAGAAGCCGACTTAGCATCAAGAGACGCCACACCCACGAGAGCTGGGTGCGAGCGTGTGTTTCCCAGACGTGGAGGACGGATGGGACAATCCACCAAAAAATGTTCGGTACTGGCACAGTACAGACAAAGATTCTCTTCCTTACGGCGATTCCTCTCTTCCAGGGTCAGGCGAGACCGATCCACTTGCATGGCCTCCTCGGCGGGAGGCCTAGGCGCAGATTGCAGTGGAGACTGTGGGAGAGGTGTCCAGAGATCTAAGTCTTTTTCCTGGCGGAGCTCTTGATGCCTCTCAGAAAAACACATGTCAATGCGAGTGGCTAGATGAATGAGTTCATGCAGGTTAGCAGGAGTCTCTCGTGCGGCCAGAACATCTTTAATGTTGCTGGATAGGCCTTTTTTAAAGGTCGCGCAGAGAGCCTCATTATTCCAGGATAGTTCAGAAGCAAGAGTACGGAATTGTATGGCGTACTCGCCAACGGAGGAATTACCCTGGACCAGGTTCAGCAGGGCAGTCTCAGCAGAAGAGGCTCGGGCAGGTTCCTCAAAGACACTTCGAATTTCCGAGAAGAAGGAGTGTACAGAGGCAGTGACGGGGTCATCGCGGTCCCAGAGCGGTGTGGCCCATGACAGGGCTTTTCCAGACAGAAGGCTGACTACGAAAGCCACCTTAGACCTTTCAGTAGGAAACTGATCCGACATCATCTCCAAATGCAGGGAACATTGCGAAAGAAAGCCACGGCAAAACTTAGAGTCCCCATTAAATTTGTCCGGCAAGGACAGGCGGAGGCTAGGAGTGGCCACTCGCTGCGGAAGAGGTGCAGGAGCTGGCGGAGGAGATGGTTGCTGCTGCTGTAGCTGAGACTGAATCTGCTGTAGCTGCGACTGGAGTTGCTGAGTCATGGTGGTCAAGTACGACAGCTGGTGATCTTGTTGGGCAATCTGTCGGGCTTGCTGGGCGACCAGTGTGGGGAGGTCGGCGACAACAGGCAGAGGAACTTCAGCGGGATCCATGGCCGGATCTACTGTCACGATGCCGGCTGGCAGGTAGTGGATCCTCTGTGCCAGAGAGGGATTGGCGTGGACCGTGCTAGTGGATCGGTTCTAAGTCACTACTGGTTTTCACCAGAGCCCGCCGCAAAGCGGGATGGACTTGCTGCGGCGGTAGTGACCAGGTCGTATCCACTAGCAACGGCTCAACCTCTCTGGCTGCTGAAGATAGGCGCGGTACAAGGGAGTAGACAGAAGCAAGGTCGGACGTAGCAGAAGGTCGGGGGCAGGCGGCAAGGTTCGTAGTCAGGGTGATAGCAGAAGTACTGGTACACAGGCTTAGGACACACAAAACGCTTTCACTGGCACAAGGCAACAAGATCCGGCCAGGGAGTGCATGGGAGGAGGTCAGATAAAGGCAGGGAGCAGATGGAAGCCAATTAAGCTAATTGGGCCAGGCACCAATCATTGGTGCACTGGCCCTTTAAGTCTCAGGGAGCTGGCGCGCGCGCGCCCTAGAGAGCGGAGCCGCGCGCGCCAGCACATGACAGCAGGGGACGGGAACGGGTAAGTGACCTGGGATGCGATTCGCGAGCGGGCGCGTCCCGCTGTGCGAATCGCATCCCCGACGGCCATGACAGTGCAGCGCTCCCGGTCAGCGGGACCGACCGGGGCGCTGCGGAGAGAGAGGCGCCGTATGCGCTCCGGGGAGGAGCGGGGACCCGGAGCGCTAGGCGTAACAATGTACAAAAACTCCAAAGATCTGAATAACGAACTAATAAACATATAGAGTACAAAACACCAGACAGGAAAACGGATGAGTATAAACAGCCTTCAGGAACAGACAGGAATATATCATAATACCCCCCAGAACCTCCAGTAGACAAAAAGTCCCCATGGATCGGTAACAGGAATCTATAGCTAAACAGAAATAATTGCAATCCCTCAGAACACCTCCAGTAGACACAAGAATAACAATTCCCTCTAAGTCCTCATGGACCAGAAACAGGGTTGCCTAGATACACAAAATATAAACATAGAACAGAACACTGTTCACACTGAACACAAGACAGAAATAATCATAATCCCTCAGAAAACCTCCAGTAGACACGGAGTCCCCATGGATAGGTAACAGGGATGCCAAGTTACAACTCAGAAAACAGATACAACAGGATATAATTATAGAACACTGTTCAAACTGAACACAAGACAGGAATAATCGCAATCCCTCAGAACACCTCCAGTAGACACAGGAATAACAATACCATCTGAGTCCCCATGGACCGGTAACAGGGATGCCTAGATACATTGGATATAATTATAGAACACTGTTCACACAGAACACAACACAGGAATAAATCGCAATCCCTCAGAAAACCTCCAGTAGACACGGAGTCCCCATGGACAGGTAACAGATATCTAGATACAACTCAGAAAAACAAATACAAGAGAAAACACAGTGTGAACAGATAGATAACAGAAAGGATATAGAAATCCTAAAACCGACTAAACAAACACAGCTTAAAATCTACTTAGAGCATGCCACATAACCATGGCTAAAACCAGGACATACAAGGTGCATGCTAAGACAGAGAAAGCTCAAATAAAGAGTGTTTCACCAAGAGCTCCATAGCAGCAAGTCAGGATCTCAGGAAGTCAAAAATGTAATCGCCAGTCCTTAATCTGGAAATAAGCTCACCTAATGTAGACACACCCTAAGAGCTATGGTACAGAAAGCCAAAACTGTTCACACACAAGCAAATCTATTAGCTATGTGTGAACACAGACCAAGACAGACATGACAGCAATTTTGAAAAAAACAGCACACTGAACTATGCCATAAATCTAGGAGAAAAAAAATTTTCAGGCCTTCCTGGCCTTTTTTTTGTTGCTCTGAATGTGAGACAGTAGGATGAGCATATGTACTACTCCTAAAGCGCATTATTGCAAAAAACATAGAGGGTGACTTATCAAGACTGATGTCAAAATGAATCCCCTGCCAGTGCACAGGCATGCTGGATTTATCATGAGGTGCATACCTCTAAATTAGTCGCACTTTTGGTAAATTCCCCCCCATAGAGCATTTTAACCCCAAATAAGCATTGAGAGCCATTACTCTTTGTTTTTATAGTACTATCTTATAATGTACATTTAAAAGAGATAACGGTTGCCAATTCTTTAATACTTTCAGATTCCAATTCTTTGCCAATAAGACTAAAATGGAAACAGCCTGCAAGTCTTAGAGGCTTCTGGATATTAAGATATCATTATATATGATTATTAAGTCAGATGCCAAAAGGTCTTTGAATTTGCTGGTTTATTTAGTTATCCAGCCCTGGACTTTCCTTTGTTTTAGGAAGTTAGTGATCTACTTGTTAATTTTTTTTTAAACGCCAAGAAAAACGCCAATTCTGCCGCATGGCATTTTTTCAGCCAAAAAACGCTGCGGACAGATGTTGTCTGTAAATCAATGAGAAATCGCAAAATTCTTATTCCACTTGGCGTTTTTCACTCTGGTGTTTTTTTAAATCCTGTTAGCGGTTTTTCAGTCTTTTTTGGCGTTTTTCAGCTCCTTGGCGGTTTTGCTAAATTGCAGCATGTTGAGCCACTGGCGATTTTTTTTGTCAAAATCGTAGCGTTTTTCTCCCATAGAAGTCTATGGGAGTGAAAAAACGCCAAGAAAAACAATATGTGGGTTTTAACTTTGGCATTTTTTAAGGCATTTTTTATTCTTTTTTGGACTTTAGCGATCCAAAAAAGTGATGGAGATACCTTTTTTTAATAAAATTTCGTAGGATAAATTTTTATTACATTTTAAAACAGGGATCAATTTATGTGGGCGGGCAGGGACCTAAAAATGTAGCTGACAATAATAAAAATGTAGTGTGTGTAAGTTTTTAACTTTTTTTCTTTATTTTTTTTTTTTTTAGGTAGTACTACTACTCCCAGCATGGAACACACTGTTCCATGATGGGAGTAGTAGTACCAGTACTAATTGACAGATCACCCCTTGCGATCTGTATAATGTATAGATGCGGCCAGCCGCTCTTTTATGGTCCCCTGCACTGACGTATATATCCACCTATTCATATTTCCCACAGAGAGCTGTGATTTGCCAGATGGTTCCAGCCAATCACAACTCTATGTGGGAAATATGAATATGTGTATATATACGACAGTGCAGGGGACCACAGAAGAGCGGCCGCATCTATACATTATACAGGAGGATCACAGCGGGGTCACAGGAGTGATACGGGCGATCTGTCTATTAATGCAGATACTACTACTCCCAACATGGAGCACACTCTGCTCCATGCTGGGAGTTGTAGTACCTGCATTAATAGTCAGATCGCAACAGGTGTCAGAAATTAAACTCCCTGCGATCTGTCTATTAATGCAGGTACTAGAACTCCCATCATGGAGAAGAGTGTGCTCCATGTTGGGAGTAGCAGTACCTGAAGGTAAGAACAGATCACAGCGAGTATCATTACTGACACCCGCTGCTATCGTCCTGTCTATTGCAGAGATGGAGCGGCTTTCTCCTGCGCTCGCATCTCTGCTCTATACTCCGGCCTGCCACTCACTCATTCACATTTCCCTCTGAGAGCCGTGATTGGCTGCAACCATCCGGCCAATCACCACTCTGGGCAGAAAATATGAATGAGTGATGTTCTATTCACATCACATGCTGGAATACAGAGCAGAGATACGAGCGCTGTATAGAGCCGCTCCACATCTCTACTATATTATGGCCGATCGCATCGGGTGTCACGATTGACACCCGGGGCGATATGTCTATTAGAACAGGTACTACTACTCCCAACAAATTGAAAAACGCCAGAAAAAACGCCAGACGCAGGAAATTGCACTGGGGTTTTTTCAGGCGTTTTTTTCAACCCAAAAAACGCAGGACAAAAAAACAAGTAGAAACTTAGTCTAATAGGGAGTGTCAGAGGGCACAGTATAGACAATATATCTGACTATTTTTAGGGAACATATTAAACTTGAGTATTTATTGCAAGGGGACACAGTATATTTTAGTACTTTTTTCACGGGCACAGTATATTGTAGTATTTATTTCAGGGGGACCAGTGTTTAGATTGATTTTATGGGTCCTAATGTGTAATAGAGCATGTCCCCATCATTTTCAGAGAACATATCTTGTGGAATTAAAGGGGTTATCCAGGAATAGAAAAACATAGCTATTTACTTTCAAAAACCACCCCCCATCTGTCTCCAGGTTGGGTATGGTTCTGCAGCTCAGTTCCATTGAAGTGAATGGAGCCAAGTTGTAATACCACACACATCCAGACGTGGAGTTGTTTTTGAAAGAAATTAGCTCTGTTTTTCTATTTATGGATAACCCTTGTAATATATTTAGGGTTGCAGCATGTGGGATTATGTGGAGCTTGTCTTAGTATTGGGGTAAATATCTAATGTAAAACACATTAACATTAGGCACAATTCATGTTTCCTCTATGGGGGAGGAAGGGTTAAAGGAGTAGTCCTAATTTTTTTATTTGACTATGCTACAGGGGCTGTTAGTGCAGTTCATAATATAGTGTCTGTACCTGTGTGCGATGGTGATCTCGCAATTGGTCTGTGATTTTCGTCCCAACATTTATTTTTATCAGCATAAAAATTAGTCAGGTGTCAGGTTTTCCCAAGTTGCAGTGCGGCCGAGACATTACATCACTAGTCAGGTGTGCAAAGTGAGCCTGTCCTGCTTTAATGAGAGGAGTGACCGCTGGGTGGGAGAGAGATTGTTCTGCAACTAATTATATTTTTGCAACAGCTGTAGGCACCCTGGCAAGAAAACACTGGTCTTTTGAATGAAATGTTGCTCATTTGTGTTTCAATGGAGTGGCTGATGTGTGGGAGGGAGGAAAGTGACCTCACACTTACAACCAAGGAACTATGGGATTTGTAGTTTGAGAGAACAAACTCCAACAGGAAATACCAAGTTCCCAAAAAGATAGCCACAGCATAGCCATTTAGCCCTAAGACAAGCACAGATCCTTTCTAAGCATGTCCATTACTGTTTGGCAGGTACCTACTAAAATCACCTTATTGTGGATAATGCCTTTAAGCCGAAGCCAGACAATCCTGATGACAGTATATCCCTTTAAAACAATAGGGATGAGGTTAAATTCCAACATGTTTAACCCTTCTGTCCACTGACATCATATGTCAGTAGTGAGAAAGGAGGCAGTCATACACCATATATATTGTTGGCAGAACCCCCCAAAGATGTCCGGTTCGGTCGACTTTATTTAAAGGAGTATGGGCACCTTAAAGGAGATCTTTACTTATCCCCTATCTATAGGATAGGGGATAAATAGCTGATTGAGGGGGTCCTGAGCGATAGGCGCTCTGTGAGTATTGCATGCTGTAGCCAGCATGCGCTCCATTTAATTCTTTGTGAGCGCTGAAAAGTACAGCTCTCGGGCTTCATCGGCGCTCCAATAGAATAGAATAGAGCGTGTGCCATCTACCAGTAGACGACACACACTTCTCAAGTAATAACAAGTAAATTTTCCCCAGAGTACTACTTTAAAGAGTATCTGTTATTTCACAGAAAAAAAATAATGCCTTTATATGTTGCTTAGTAGGCCATATAGATGCTTTGTATGCTTTTTTTTATGTGTGTAGCCTCTGTATATGGCTCAAAATCCCTCTGTTCTGTTGCTCATTCATTCTGACATCTACCGCTTAGGAAGAGTGGTGTGTCCGAGACAAGCACTGAGCCTGCCCTCACTCACCATGCATTTACTTCATCCCTGAGTCTGCTGTGCTGTGATGGGTCTCTTCATCCAATCACTGCAGGCTGCTCTGTAACCCCCTTCTCTCTGTTTCCATGCTGCAGTCTGATAGACAGGACAGGAGTAAGCACAGAGGAGTACTCATCCCGCCCTCACTTCTTCCCTTCAGCTGGGACAAAGATGTTACTGCAGCAAAACAGGATTTAGTTCTGGATGGTATGGGAACCCCAAATGTTAATTTTTTTTATAAGCCATGATTTCTATGAAAAAGAGATAAAAAATGTTTATAAGGGCATATTTTAGAAAGGTTAATGTTTTGCAAAGATGTGCAACATATATAAAGGTTTTGATTCTGACAGTGTCTATTTATAACAAGACTTCAGCGCGACATAAGCATGGTTAGGGTAACCGGCTTCCCTGCTCCGGGCACTCTGTTTTCACACTAGGATGCTGGCTTTGGTTCCTGCTAAATTGTTGATTCACCCAGTTTTAACTCTATGAGATGCTCAGTGAGTCTCATACATACATGTATGACAAACCCCAGTTGGGGAGATTTATCAAAACCTGTGCAGAGGAAGAGTGGTGCAGTTGCCCATAGCAACCAATCAGATCGCTTCTTTCATTTTCCACAGGCCTCTAAAGAGGCCTGTGGAAAATGAAAGAAGCAATCTGATTGGTTGCTATGGGCAACTGCACCACTCTTCCTCTGCACAGGTTTTGATAAATCTCCCCCAGTATGATTAAGCTGGTCACATTAGAGAGGAGTGGGGACCAAAAACAATGTCCTATTAGAAAAGCAAAGAGCCTGGTAAAGGGGTAAGCAGGGCAGCCATTTACAAGCACCATGCTTATTCTAATGGAGACGGAACGCTGAAGTTGGTGATAACTTCATCTGCTCAGCATGTCTAGGAAAGAGGCAAAGTTATCAGCCAAAGGGGGTGGGAGAAACAGCATAAAGAACTCCTCCATTGTGTAGAAAAGCTGATTTGAATATTTTCTGCACAGATTTTCATAAAGTCAACTGCATTTCAATAGGCTATTCCTGCTCTATTAACCTGTATAGTCAGGTTAGTGGGGGTGATGCTGCTGTCAGATTCACTTAAATCCTTCACCCTAATAGGTAGGGAAAATAGGGTGTTACATCAATGATTGATCTGCCGGAGACTTGTTTGTTAGAAGGAAGTATGCTGCTTATCAAGATGTAATTTTACATCAAGATTGGAAAAAATATGTTTCAGGTTAATTTATACAGATATGTTTTCTGTCAGTTTACACATGCTATAGACTAGGGCTAGAGTGCCTTTGGTCAAGCAACACAAAGATCCCAAGGTCGCATTGCAAGATAATAAGTACCGTATTTTTAAACTTAAACAGGGCCTTTGGTCAGGACAAATATGCTTAATGTTTAAACCATATTGTAGCCTTGGGTGCCCAATGTTGTTTTTATTTTGTCACTATTGAGATGTAAGGATTTTACTATTTGGTTACCATTTTCCTGAATAGCCAGATGGACGGGAAATATACTATAGAATAGGATGTGACTGTGTGGTGACCCAGTAAAGAAATCACACGCTCTTCTGTACTCCTGCCCATCCTGTGTGGCCAATGTTGCTCAATGTCCGTCATGGGTCCCCTCGCCTTAGAACTCTCTATATTGCACTTACTAATGTCATGTTACATAAGAATTTATATATTGTACTTCTATGCACTGTTACTTTAAGAAATCTATTGTTGTAAAGGACCTTTGTTGTTAGGGGAGTATGCAAGGGGAACAGGTGACTTATCTACCCAATAGGATCTCTCTAAACTGTCCCCTTATATAGTGAGGTCAGGGTTCAGCTCTCAGAGTGCTCTTGGAGCAGAGATGAGGTACAGCTAAGAGAAGTCTGAGGAGTTTGTCTGGTGTTCCTGAAGGAGGCCTGAGGCCTAGTCCAGCAACCATGCATCTACTGCAAGTTAACCCCTGCACCGTGGGTGAAAGTCAAAGCCTGACGGTAGGAACTAAACCTTTTGGGGATTCTGCTGAAGTCCAGTCCAGTCCAAGTAGTCAGTCAAGTTAGTCTATCAATTACTAAATTCAAGTGTGGCTGCATCAGTCAATACAATTGCAACTAAAAATGGCATGCCACTCATGGTAACACTGCTATATTCACAATTATTACAGTATTTATCAGTGTATAACACACATTTTTTAAGCAAAAATTTTAAGCTAAAAATCTATCTGCATGTTATACGCCAATAAACTCTCCTGTGTTCTCCTGCAGGCTCCGGCGGCATCCTGCGCTGTTGCTGTGTGCTGACGAGTGACATCCTCAACGTGACATCATTGCTCAGTGCACGGCGACAGCGCAGGCCCCGCAGAAGCCGCTACAGTTACATGATTTAAAGCGGCCTCTTTAAATCATTGAACTACAGTGGCTTTTGCGGGGCCAGAGTTTATCGGGGTATACACACACACGCACACTAATTTCAACAAGGATTTTTGGGTAAAAACCTTTTTTACCCAAATTTCCTTGGAAAAATGAGGGTGAGTGTTATAGGCCGGTGCATGGTATACCCCAATAAATACGGTACTTATTATCTTGCAAGGCGACCTTGTGATCTTTGTATTGCTTGACCAAAGGCACTCTAGCCCTAGAATAGGGCATGTGTAAACTGACAGAAAACCTTTCTGTATTAATTAACCTGAAACATACTATTTTCCAATCTTGATGTAAAATTACATCTTCATAAGCAGCAGACTTCCTTCTAACAAACTGAATAAATAAATGGTATAGCATAATTATGGAGATCCTAAAACAGCATAGAATGGTCATGTATTCATAATGAATAGTCAAGATATCCTGATATTGAGTTGATCTCCTCTAAATTGGTCCCAGCTGTTCACAGTGCACTCCGCAACTTCCCCTCAGCTTATGGAATAAGAAGAGGTTGAAAGCTGAGCCAATGGAACCTGTATAGAATATACACATACAGCTCTCTTAATTTGCATAGTAATTAGGATTATCTCATAGGAAAAACTAATTGTGATGACTGTATGAGATTGTATGGTATGGTAGATCCATTTATTTGGATTCTAGGAGGAAGGTTTAGAATTGCATAGTGTCAGCAAAACAATAATATACCCAGAGATATATCAAGTTTTCTGAATTGGTTTTGCTCAACTTATTTACAACATTGACTCTGCTCAGCTTTTGATTAAAGGGGTTCTCCGGTGCTTACACATCTTATCCCCTATCCAAAGGATAGGGGATAAGATGCCTGATCGCGGGAGTCCCGCAGCTGGGGACGCCCGTGATCATGCACGCGGCACCCCGTTTGTAATCAGTCCCCGGAGCGTGTTCGCACCGGGTCTGATTACTGGCGACTACAGGGCCGGTGGCGTGTGACGTCACACCTCCGCCCCCGTGTGACGTCACGCTCCGCCCCTCAATGCAAGCCTACGGGAGGGGGCGTGATAGCTATCACGCCCCCTCCCGTAGGCTTGCATTGAGGGGCGGAGCGCGACGTCACAAGGGGGCGGAGGCGTGACGTCAAGAGCCGCCGGCCCTGTAGTCGCCCGTAATCAGACCCGGAGCGAACACGCTCCGGGTACTGATTACAAACGAGGTGCGGCGTGCAAGCTCCCAGGGGTCCCCAGCGGCGGGACTCCCGCGATCAGGCATCTTATCCCCTATCCTTTGGATAGGGGATAAGATGTGTAAGCACTGGAGAACCCCTTCAAAGCTATGTGTGCACAATGTTGGGCCGATTTTACAGCTCAAAAATGTTTGTAGGTCTTCAAGCAAATACGTCTAAACCTTTCACAATTTTTTTGCCTTTTGGAATGTTTTTTTTTAAGCTATTTACGCCCCAAAATATCCCCAAATGAGGCCCCAAAAACACACATGACATTTAATTTTACAGCAATAAAATCATGTGAACAAAGACATTTTCCCCTTAAAAAAACAATCCAATTGGGCAAATACATCTGCTTTTGGACCCTAAAACTGCACTTTTTAGGCTATTTTATGGGGAACTCAAGGAAACTAATACTTTTCCCCAATCCACAGGATCTTCTGTATGGGGCTCTAATAATTACCTATCCTTGGTACACTCCGGCCCCCACCTTCCGAGACGAGCTCAAGTGAAAGACTGCACAGCCAATCACCAGCTGAGATTGGGGTCCTGTCTCAGTTGCTAATTGGCTGAACTGGCCTTCATTTGTGATTGTCTCCAAGGGTGGGGCCAAAGTGTTCTGAGGATAGACATGTAGCAGGGACTTGTACTTGGCCGGACTGGGTGTGAAAACCAGCCCTGGAAAAAATTACATACCAGCCCCATAGTGTTGCGTCATTATACCACCACGTCGTCATTTTCTTGTTCATAAGAGGTAAAATTATGCATTTTAAAGCATATTTGAAGAGTGCCTTATTTATAGATAAAAGTTCAAATGAGGACAAAGAAAGAGGATCGCACTCACCAGGTATTTAACTCTTTATTCCGTCACCGGTACGTAAGGCATATACATAAGTGGAGGCGGGGGGGGCAGGAGCTCCGGAACAAGTTGTTTCACGCCTGTTTGGCGCTTCCTGGTGAGTGCGATCCTCTTTCTTTGTCCTCATTTGAACTTTTATCCTATCTGTTTATGGAGATGCACCACTATAGGCAACCCTCTAGCTAGCCCCGCAGCCCCCTCGGATGCAAAGAGTGCCAGTAGCCTTTAATTTTGGTAGTGCCAGGTCCATTTTCTTCTTACCTTGATTATTTATAGATAAGACATATATAAAGAGCAAAAAAAGTTTCCCCACATTAGGTGCAGTATAGTTTCCCCACATTAGGTGCAGTATAGTTCCCCACATTAGGTGCAGTATAGTCCCCCACATTAGGTGCAGTATAGTTCCCCACATTAGGTGCAGTACAGTTCCCCCACATTAGGTGCAGTATAGTTCCCTCACATTAGGTGCAGTATAGTTCCCCACATTAGGTAGGCAGTATAGTTCCCCACATTAGGTTGGCAGTATAGTTCCCCCACATTAGGTGCAGTATAGTCCCCCACATAAGGTGCAGTATAGTTCCCCCACATTAGGTTGGCAGTATAGTTCCCCCCCATTAGGTGCAGTATAGTCCCCCACATTAGGTGCAGTATAGTTCCCCACCATTAGGTGCAGTAGAGTTCATCCACATTTGGTTGGCAGTACAGTTCCCCCAAATTAGGTGCAGTATAGTCTCCCACATTAGGTGCATTATAGTTCCCCCACATCAGGTGCAGTATAGTTCCCCACATTAGATGCAGTATAGTCCCCCATATTAGGTGCAGTATAGTTCCCCACATTAGGTACAGTATAGCTCCCCCACATTAGGTGCCGTATAGCTCCCCCACATTAGGTGCAATATAGTTCCCCCACATTAGGTGCAGTATAGTTCCCCACAATAGGTACAGTATAGTTCTCCACATTAGGTGCAGTATAGTTCCCCACCATTAGGTGCAGTATAGTTCCCCACCATTAGGTGCAGTATAGTTCCCCACATTAGGTGCAGTAGAGTCCCCCACATAAGGTGCAGTATAGTTTCCCCACATTAGGTGCAGTAGAGTTCTCCACATTAGGTGCAGTATATAGTCCCCCACATTAGGTGCAGTATAGTTCCCCACCATTAGGTGCAGTATAGTTCCCCACTATTAGGTGCAGTATAGTTCCCCACCATTTGGTGCAGTATAGTTTCCCCACATTAGGTGCAGTAGAGTTCTCCACATTAGGTGCAGTATATAGGGGGACATTTATCAAGGGGTTTAGTCAGGTTTTCTTCACTATAATTGTCGCAAAATTGTCGCAACTGCTACTACGTGTGTTTTCATGCGACAATTTGCGTGAAGAACAAGAAAAGCAAGAAAATTCAAACTTGCTTACGTAGTAAATTTTTCAAAATGGATTTGCTTTAGTGAGGCATTTATTAACTGCGACAGTCGCAGCTGCGCAGTAAAATGTTGCAACGGCCGTAATAATTGACTATATTTACTCCAGCTCCAACATGGAGCAGGAAAAGCTACTGTCACCCGGGCTCCGACATACTTTCTCCCCGCTACCATCACTTCGCTACAGGGACACTGCAGTGATTTACATCCCACCCCTCTCACCTGCCAGCGCCACACAACTCCCATCTGTCTGCTAACTGTTGCAAGACTACAAGTCCCAGCATGCCCTTACAGTGAGGACACACTGGGAGTTGTAGTCTTGTAGCAGTGGGAGCTGAGGGGCGCGGGTGGGAGACAAGGGGGGGATGTATATCAGTGTCCCCATCATTATTAAGTGAGTGTAGCGGGGAGGCAGTATGAGGAGCCCGGGCGGCTGCACTGTAATGTCAGCCCGGGCTCCTTATAACATATACCGGCGCCGCAGACTCCCAAATCCCCTGCTGTCATTTCACATTTCCCGCTGGGTCCTGTGATTGGCCAGGACCAGCAGCCAATCACAGAACCGACCAGAACTTTAACATAACATTAGGGGATATAGGAGTCTGTCAGGGGGGGGGGGGGGGGGGGGTCCGTCAGCACCCTCCCCACGGCTTTCACCTCCTCTGTGCCTGTCCGTAACACCCAAATCCCTCCCCCCCACGGCTTTCACCTCCTCTGTGCCTGTCCGTAACACCCAAATCCCCCCCTCCGGCCTCCGCCCCCACCAGCACCCCCCCCATGGCTTTCACCTCTGCTGTGCCTGTCCGTAACACCCAAATCCCCCCCCCCCCTCAGCCTTCATCTGCACTGTGCCCGACCTCCGCTCCCACGTCTTCGGTTGCGCCGGGCTCCGCTCCCATGTCTTCGGTTGCGCCGGCCTGACGTCCCGCCGTCAGTGACGTCACTCGCAGGGCACCCGGAGAGAAGGAGTGCTGTGCTGGATGGGTGAGTGTGTGTCTGTCTCTCTGTCTGTCTCTATCTCTGTCTGTGTGTGACTGTGTGTCTGTGACTCTCTGTGTGTGTGACTGTGTGTGTGACTGTGTGTGACTGTTTGTGTGACTGTGTGTGACTCTCTGTCTGTGTGTATGTCTGTGAGTGTGTTTTGTCTCTCTGACTGTAGTGTGTCTGTGTGTGACTGTGTGTGTGACTGTGTGTGACTGTTTGTGTGACTGTGTGTGACTCTCTGTCTGTGTGTATGTCTGTGAGTGTGTTTTGTCTCTCTGACTGTGTGTGTTTGTTTGTGTGTCTCTCTGTGTGTCTCTCTTTGCAGGACTACAACTCCCAGCATGCACTTACTGTAAGGACATGCTCGGAGTTGTAGTTGTGCAGTGCAGGCGAAAGACAAGCTTGTCCCCTGCCCCCAGTTGCAGGACTACAACTCCCAGCATGTCCTTACTGTAAGGGCATGCTGGGAGTTGTAGTCCTGCAGCTGGGGGCAGGGGACAAGTTTGTCACTTGCCCACACATCTCCTGCACCACACAACTACAACTCCCAGCATGTCCTTACTGTAAGGGCATGCTGGGAGTTGTAGTCATGCGGGGCGGGAGATGTGCGAGCTGGTGATAATAAATGTACTAACCCATTTTTTGTGTTTTTTTTTCTCTTCTCATTTCAGATCCGTGTATCCTGTGGACTCCTTCGGATTCGGTGGACTACTTCGATGACCAGCGTTTTTCTTTGTTTGATTTTAATAAAATGGTTAACGAGGGCTTGTGGAGGAGTGTTTTTTGTAATAACATTTTTTTTAAACCTGTTGTGTTTTTTCCTTACTTTACTTGACAGGCTTAGTAGTGGAAGCTGTCTTATAGACGGAGTCCATTACTAAGCCGGGCTTAGCGTTATCCACAAAAACAGCTAGCGCTAACCCCCAATTATTACCCCGGTACCCAACGCCACAGGGGTGCCGGGAAGAGCCGGTACCAACAGGCCCAGAGCGTCAAAAATGGCGCTCCTGAGCCTAGGCAGTAACAGGCTGGCATTATTTAGGCTGGGGAGGGCCAGTAACAATGGTCCTCGCCCACCCTGGTAACGTCAGGCTGTTGCTGTTTGGTTGGTATTTGGTTGGCATTTGGTTGGCATAGGGGACCCTATGCGTTTTTTTTAAAATAAATAATTAAATATAAAAAGAAATGCATAGGGTCCCCCCTATTTTTATTCTCAGCCAAATGCCAACCAAACAGTAACAGCCTGACGTTACCAGGGTGGGCGAGGACAATTCTTACTGGCCCTCCCCAGCCTAAATAACTCCAGCCTGTTACCTCCTAGGCCCAGGAGCGCCATTTTTGACGCTCCGGGCCTGTTGGTACCGGCTCTTCCCGGCACCACGGTGGTCATGGGTACCGGGGTAATAATTGGCGGTTAGCGCTAGCTGTTTTGTGGCTAACCCTAAGCCCAGCTTATTAATGGAGTTCATCTATAAGACAGCGTCCACTACTAATCCTGTCAAGTAAAGTTAGAAAAAAACACAACAGGTTTTAAAAAAATTTTATTACAAAAAAACACTCCCCCACAAGCCCTCGTTAACCATTTTATTAATATCGAGCAAAGAAAAACGCTGGTCATCGAAGTAGTCCCCCGAATCCGAAGGAGTCCATAGGATACACGGATCTGAAATAAAAAGTAACAAAAAAAAATGAGTAAGTACATTTAGGTAGAAAAGTCAGTGGTAAAAAAAATGTAATAAATACACACACGTGTATATATATTTATATATATATATATATATATATATATATATATATATATATATATTGCTGCAAAGTGGTGTTCTGTATGATAAATATGTCATACATAAGCAAAAAAAATTGCAAGAAAAAAAAATGACTGCAGAACTTGCTTACCAAAGCAACGATGATAAATGTCCCTAATTGTCCCCCACATTAGGTGCAGTATAGTTCCCCAGATTAGGTGCAGTATAGTTCCCCCACAGACAAACAGCCTTCAGCCATATACAGTGTATGGCTGGAGACTGTATGCCTGTTTACTGCCCCACTTCAGTATTCTGACCACCGCTCCGGGGTCCCAATCTACTGCTATGGCCTATGGGCCATAACAGTAACCTACTGCTATGGCCCATAGGCCTTAGCAGTAGATCGTGACCCCGGAGCGGTGGTCGGAACACTAAAGATGACATGCCGCTGGTCACTTAGCTAGCATGCGCGTCAGTGACGTCCCTGCATGCGCTACATCCCGGCAGCCCCTGCGTTTTTTAAGTTAACGCGGGGCCGGTGGCTGCAGAGAGGTAACCAGGGCATCCTTGTGTCCCGAAAAGATTTTTCTGGACATAGGGATGTCCCTAATGTGACGGGGGGCCCCCTGTGGGCACGGGGCACGGATCAGGCGCTCCATGAGCGCCAATGATCCGGCCATGGCAGCCGCTGGAGGGAGAAAAAAATGCACGCAGCCACATCTCAAAGTGACCACAGGGCCGCGGCCCACAGGGAAATTTCTAGGCCAGTCCGGGCCTGGACTTGTACAGGAGATCATGGTGGTGGAGGTGGAAGTGGTGGGCTTGTATCCAGCAGTCAGACCCCCCTAAATTAGACACTTATCTCGTATCCTGTGGGAAGGAGATACACACACAGCTTTTTGTGGCAGTTTTCCATTCATTTTTTTGTAGCCAAAGCCAAAAGTGGGATCAAAAGCAATGGGGACTATAAGGAGTCATATTTTATCCTGCTGTATCTATTTCTAGTTTTGGTTTAAAAAAAAAAACCTGAATACAAAACTGCAAGCAAAACTTACGTAACAGCTGTATGAAACCCTCCTTATGGTCAAATATAGCTCATATTGCTGTGTAGAACTATAGCTTTACATCTGCATTTTAGCCTAGGTTTACATGTTGCAATTGAATTGCATTTTTTAATTACCTAAAATATAAACAGCCTTGCAGCACTGAAACGACAAGTCGTCTGGGTATTTTCTGAAGCAATTACTTATCTCATTCATTTGTAAGTAAATGTTTCAGAAAATACAGACTATTGTAATAATAGTTTCCGTTAAGCTGTTCATATTTTAGGCATTCAAAAATCACATAAAAGAATTAAATTCAATTGCAACACATTCTTGTTCCTTGAAGCATTCTAAAATAAAGAAAAAGCTGTGGACACATGGGCATTAGATGTAATCCACTGGAGGTAAGTACACTAAATTCCCGCTCAACTGCAGGAAGCACTGGCCTTGAGAACCACAAAGATACATAAATTAAATATTGGCATATTTGTCAGCTAAGAAATTCTGCTGCATGAAGTTAACATTGAGGTGAATGGAATTTCCCTAGTTCCATTCACGCGGCAGATTTTCAACTACAGAATTTACACTGCAGAAATTCTGCATTTCAGATTCTGCAAAAACATTCAACCTGTTAATAGTTTTTGCAGAATTTCTCAGCAGAGTCCTGTCCGGAAATTGAATCCTGTCCGGAATTTTACATTGTGTGAACCCAGCCTAATTATATGGTTTTATTCCATATTTTGCTTTAACTTGTCAGTTTTTCATTTGATCAGATTTTTATTAAAGAATTATTTTCTTGTTTAGGTGATATTGGTAAAGTTACAGGTGTTAACAAATAGGGACATGAGAACTATCCAAAAACTGAACATATATTTTATATGAAACCCTTTGACTAAAGGCTAAAACAGTATCAACATAGATCCATTGGAAAATGTTGAATAGGGAGTAAAGTTAAAGGGGTATTCCAGGTTTTTCTTTTTTTTTGACTATGCTACAGGGGCTGTAAAGTTAGTGTATTTCATAATATAGTGTCTGTACCTGTGTGTGACGGTTTTCTCACAATTCTTCTGTGATTTCCCCCTCCCCACTATTTATTTTTATCAGCATACAAAATGACTGTTGTCTCAGATTTTTCCCAGCTTGCAATGCGGCCGAGACCTGACTCTCTAGTAAGCTGATGACAGGGAGCCTGTCTGCCTCAATGGGTGGAGCGATCGCTTAGTGGGAGAGAGATCAATCTGCAACTAATGCAACAGCTGTAGGCACCCTGATTGAAAACCACAGGTCTTTTGGTGGGGTGGCTGATGTGTGGGAGGGAGGAAAATGGAATTGTGGGATTTGTAGTCAAAAATAGAAAAGTCAAACAGGAAATACTAGTTCACAAACAGCTAGCCACAGTGTTATGGTAATCTCAAAACATAGCCATTTAGCCCCAAGACAAGCGCATATCCTTCCTAAGCATGTCCATTACTGTCTGCCAGGTAAGTACTAAAATCATCTTATGGTGGATAACCCCTTTAAGTTTACCCACTCAATGGAATTTACTTCAAGTAGCATCTTACTTTAAAACTAAACAGAAGCTATCTATGGTAAATCATGTATCCCTGTTATATAAAAGGTCTGCCTGTTTCTGTATGATCATTTTCTATATGACTCAACTGAAGCTATAAACTATAAGACGGTACTGTCTTTCCTTGATCTAACTACTGACTGCAGTAACATATAACACTATATCATCTTACTTCAAGCTTAAATGGTGGAGTTGAAAATGCAGACAGATCATAATAGAATGGAAGTAATGGCAAGGCCAGATGTGCCTGCTGTGTTATAGCCAGCAGGATAGTATTTTCTAATCACTGTATATGAATGAGCTAAAGAACATATGATACATTTTTATGTTCACCCAATGATATTTAACTAGTCTTCCTTCATACCTCTGCCGCATTTCCCCATAAATATTCATACATCATATCAACTTTAGCTATTAAACATTGCATAGATAACTTCATAATTAACCTCTTCATGACCAAGCTAGTTTTGGCCTTTATGACCCAATCCATGTTTTCAAATCTGACATGTGTCTCTTTAAGTGGAGATAAATTTGGACTACTTTTACCTGGCAAAGTGATTCAGAGATAGTTTTTTTCTAGACATATTGTACTTTATATAAGTGGTAAATTTTTGTTGATACATGAAGCGATTTTTGTGAAAAAAATTTCATTTCTCTGTGTTTGAAACTCTCTACTTGTAAGAAATAGTCATGCAAAATAAATGTAGTTATTAATTTACATCCACAACACATATATATCCATAACACATCAATGCCTTCCTCTTGCAGGAACTGCTGACACACTCCAGCCATTTGAGGTCTAGCATTGTCTTGCATTAGGAGAAACCCAGGGCCAACCGCACGAGCATATGGTCTCACAAGGGGGCTGAGGATCTCATCTCGGTACCTAATGGCAGTCAGGCTTCCTCTGGCAAGCACATGGAGGGCTTTGCGGCCCCCCAAAGAAATGCCATCCCACATCATTACTGACCCACCACCAAACCGGCCATGCTGGAGGATGTTGCAGGCAGCAGAATGTTCTCCACAGCGTCTTCAGACTCTGTCACGTCTGTCACATGTGCTCAGTGTGAACCTGCTTTCATCTGTGAAGAGCACAGGGCGCCAGTGGCGAATTTGCCAATCTTGGTGTTCTCTGGCAAATGCCAAACGTCCTGCACGGTGTTGAGCTGTAGGCAAAACCCCACCTATGGACGTCAGGCCCTCATACCACCCTCATGGAGTCTGTTTCTGACTGTTTGAGTGGACACATGCACATTTGTGGCCTGCTGGAGGTCATTTTGCAGGGTTCTGGCATTGCTCCTTGTGCTTTTCCTTGCACAAAGGTGGAGGAAGTGGTCCTGCTGCTGGGTTGTTGCCCTCCTATGGCCTCCTCCACGTCTCCTGATTTACTGGCCTGTCTCCTGGTAGCACCTCCATGATCTGGACACTACGCTGACAGACAAAGCAAACCTTCTTGCCACAGCTCACATTGATGTGCCATCCTGGCTGAGCTGCACTACCTGAGCCACTTGTGTGGGTTGTAGACTCCGTCTCATGTTACCACTAGAGTGGAAGCACCGCCAGCATTAAAAAGGGACCAAAATATCAGCCAGCAAGCATAGGAACTAAGAAGTGGTCTGTGGTCACCACCTGCAGAACCACTCCTTTATTGGGAGTGTCTTGCTTATTGCCTATAAATTCCACCTGTTGTCTGTTCCATGTGCGCAACAGGATCTGAAATTGATTGTCAATCAGTGTTGCTTCCCGAGTGGACAGTGTGATTTCACAGAAGTGTGATTACCTTGGAGTTACATTGTGTTGTTTACGTGCTCCCTTGATTTTTTTGAGCAGTGTATATATATATACACAGGGTGGGCCATTTACAAGGATACACCTTAATAAAATGGTAATGGTAGTGATATTAACTTCCTCTTTGTGGCACAGTAGTATATGTGAGGGGGGTAACTTTTCAAGATGGGTGGTGACCATGGCGGCCATTTTGAAGTCGGGCATTTTGAATCCAACTTTTGTTTTTTCAATAGGAAGAGGGTCATGTGACACATCAAACTTATTGGGAATTTCACAAGAAAAACAATGATGTGCTTGATTTTAACGTAACTTTACTTTTTCATGAGTTATTTACAATTTTCTCTTTGTTTACAGCCATTGACATGTCATCAAGGTTAACACGTGAGGAGCGGATAGAAATTGTGTTGATGTCTGGTGAACGCAGTAACTGGGTCATTGCAGCAGATTTCAATGCAAGACACCTTACGAGACCACCCATCTCCCATGCTACAGTTAGCAAACTGCTTGCTAAGTTTCGTGAAACTGGTTCAGTGTTGGATTTGCCAAAATGTGGACGCATGAAATCTGTCACTAATGAAGAAACATCAGTGGCTGTCCTAGCTTCATTCAGTAAGAGCCCACAGCGTAGCTCTTGCCGCATGTCACTGGAGGGTGGCATTAGTCGAACATCACTTCGGCAGATATTAGCTACTCACAAATGGCACCCTTACAAACTCCAGCTACTGCAGCATCTCAACGAGGATGACCCAGATCGGCGCACTGAATTTTTAGAATGGGCAAAACAAAAATTGGAACAGGACCCTCAGTTTACGCAGAAGATTTTGTTCAGTGATGAGGCAAACTTTTATGTGAATGGTGAAGTTAACAAACAAAACCACCGCTATTGGTCTGACACTAACCCACATTGGATAGATCCCTCCAAGACTCTTGGAACACCAAAATTGATGGTATGGTGTGGTATATGGGATACAAAGATAGTGGGGGCCATTCTTCATCAATGGAAACCTCAAGGCCACTGGATATGTGAAATTGCTACATGATGATGTGTTTCCCTCTTTATGCACTGAAGCTGGCACATTCCCTGAGTTTTTCCAGCAAGATGGTGCACCACCACATTATGGGTGTCAGCTCCGAGCATTCCTAGATGAAAAGTTTCCTGGAAAGTGGATTGGTCGTCGTGGGCCAGTTGAATGGCCCCCAAGGTCTCCCGATCTGACCCCATTAGACTTTTATCTTTGGGGTCATCTGAAGGCAATTGTCTATGCTGTGAAGATACGAGATGTGCAGCACCTGAAACTATGGATACTGGAAGCTTGTGCTAGCATTTCTCCTGCGGTGTTGCTATCAGTGTGTGAAGAGTGGGAGAAGAGGGTTGCATTGACAATCCAACACAATGGGCAGCACAATGAAAACATTTTATAAGTATTCAGAATCTTGTAAATAACTCATGAAAGAATAAAGTTACATTAAAACCAAGCACATCATTGCTTTTCTTGTGAAATTCCCAATAAGTTTGATGTGTCACATGACCCTCTTCCAATTGAAAAAACTAAAGTTGGAATCAAAATGGCCACCATGGTCACCACCCATCTTTAAAAGTTTCCCCCCTCACATATACTAATGTGCCACAAGCAGGAAGTTAATATCACCAACCATTCCAATTTTATGAAGGTGTATCCATATAAATGACCCACCCTGTATATTTATTTTTTACTTCTGTACAACAGCTCCCCCTAGTGTCTGCCATGCCAAGCACAAGATGCAGTTGTAGGTTTTGGACACTAGGGGGAGATGTTGTACATCTAAACAGCTCATTTAAAAAAAATAAAAAAAAAGCATGAAGCATGCAGGAGGGCACAGCTGCGGGAGCTCAAGACCAGTAAGGGACATCGGGGAAGGGGGACAGGACATTGGGGACACTTAGAATAGCCGTGTGTGTGTCCCGATCCCTGTGACTGGGACAGACGCACTGCTCTGCTCAGGATTTTCATTTCGAAACGCTGCCATCGGCTAGTCAGATTTGACTAGCTTAAAGTAGCGAACTTTAGGGACCAAACCCCCCTAGGTCCCGAGGCAAGATTGCTGGCTATTAGTGACAGCCACCATCTTACCAGGCACGGGGGGATGCCGCAAGTAGCTGCCAGTATCTGCATGACGTACATGTACGTCATTGGTCGGGAAAAACTTCCCGGTCATGACGTACATGTTTGTCATGGGTCGGGAAGGGGTTAAAGGGGTACTCCGGTGGGGATTTTTTTTTTTCAAATTAACTGGTGCCAGAAATTTAATTATACTTCTATTAAAAAAATCTTAACCCTTCCAGTACTTATCAGTTGCTGTATACTACAGAGGAAGTGGAGTTGTTCTTTTCTGTCTGACCACAGTGCTCTCTGTTGCCACCTCCGTCCATGTCAGGAATTGTCCAGAGCTTGAGAGGTTTGCTATGGGGATTTGCTCCTACTCTGGACAGTTCCTGATACAGACAGAGGTGTCATCAGAGAGCACAGTGGTCAGGCAGAAAAGAACGACTCAACTTCCTCTGTAGCATACAGCAGCTGATAAGTACTGGAAGGATTAAGATGTTTTAATATAAGTAATTTACAAATCTGTATAACTTTCTAGAGCCAGTTGATTTAAAAAAAATAAAAATAAAAATAAAAAATAAAGGCTTTCTACTGGAGTACCCCTTTAATGGTATTCAGGATTTCTGGAACTCAGCTAAAATTTGTTCTATTAAAAAAATATATTTTTTAAAGGGGTATTCCACCCCTAGACATCTTATTCCTATCCAAGGGATAGGGGATAAGATGTATGATCGTGGGGGTCCCACCTCTGGGACCCCAACAATTTCTGCTGCGGCACCCCAGTCATCCGGTGAACTTCTCTCCGTGCCGCAGGGGCGTCACTAGGTCAAAACATTCGGGGCCCATGCCCCGAATGTAAAGGCCAGTGCCCGAATGTCAGCTGCCTGTGTAAGTGTACTGCATCTGGGGAACGCAGAGGCAATACACTAGAATGGTGGAGCAGGAGCTGTCAGCTCCCCCTCCACCATCCACTGACAATCTGCAGACACTTCTGGCTTGCAGCGTGTGAGCCGCAGGGACGTGATCCCCGGCAGGCTGACGCGATGATGTTACATCATCGCGCCTGCCGGAGATCCCGTCCCCGCAGCTGACACGCTGCAAGCCAGAAGCAAGGGAAAGACCTGCTCGTGGGAATGTGGATTAAGCGAGTTTAATTGATGCTTGAGGCACTATGGCTGCATTATACAAGGGGCACTTTACAGGGGCATTATATCTCAGGGGCACATTACAGGTGGCATTACATCTGATGGCCACATTACAAAGGGCACTATATCTGAGGGGCACATTACAGGGGGCATTATATCTGAGGGGCTCATTACAGGGGGACAAAATATCTGAGGGGCACATTACAGGGGGCATGAGGAGCACATTACAGGGGGCATTATATCTAAGGGGCACATTACAGGGGGCATGAGGAGCACATTACAGGGGGCATTATTAGTGAGGGGCACATGACAGGGGGCATTATAAGTGAGGGGTACATCACATATTTTATGAGGGGAAACATATGACGGGGCATTATATGTGGAGGACACAGGACAGGGGACATTATATGTGGCACATGACAGGGGGAATTGTATGTGAGGGGCACAGGGTTACATGGGGGAGGACGAGGGCATTAGTATTATATGTGGGGGCACAAGACAGAGGTCATTATTATGTGGGGGGAACAGGATGACGCAGTAAACCTTCTTGCCACAGCTCACATTGATGTGCAAACCTGGATGGCCTGCATTACCTGAGCCACTTGTGTGGGTTGGAGACTCCATCTAATGCTACCACTAGAGTGAAAGCGCCGCCAGCATTCAAAAGTGACCAAAACATCAGCCAGGAAGCATAGGAACTGAGAAGTGCTCTGTGGTCACCACCTGCAGAACCACTCCTTTATTGGGGTGTCTTGCTAATTGCCTATAATTTCCACCTGTTGTCTGTTCCATTTGCACAACAGCATGTGAAATTGATTGTCAATCAGTGTTGCATCCTGAGTGGACAGTGTGATTTCACAGAAGTGTGATTGACTTGGAGTTACATTGTGTTGTTTAAGTGTTCCCTTTATTGTTTTTGAGCAGTGTATTACTTACACCACCACTGTAGATGAGTGAAAATGCTATCAAAATGTGTTTGGCCTTGTTTACTAAAAAGACTTGAAGAAAGGACATGCTGGGAATCATAGTTCAACAGTGGCTGGAAAGTCATATTTTCCTAAACCTTAAAATAAAAAAGTCTGAGGAATGTATTTTAGGAGACTAAAGGAAGGGAACTCTTAGAAAATATGCACTGGCTCCCTTACAGTGACATTTAGAAGCCAAAGAAAACTCAACCAAGTGATGTGTGGGTGAGGCTGAGCCGAGACTGTCCTGTTACTCATACATTACTTTGGCTGTGCCTATCAAGGTATTTTTTTTTTCTTTTTCCGAAAACAACAGAACACTTTTACTGTCAATTGTTGGTTTTGTTCCTCAGAAAGCAATTGCTGGCTTCTATCCTACACAAAGGACTATTCCCAGCTCTCATACTTACTCACACCCTCAGAGCCACTCTGGCAAGCCCATACTAATGTCATTTTTTCCTTATATCGGTAATACGACGTGTTAAAAAGCAGCTTTTAAGCAGCTCTTATGCCACTACTCGGTTTCCCAGCCAATTTTTTATGTTAACCAAGTCTCTGCTATATCAAACTTCTTAACTTCAGCATTAGAAAAAAAAAAAGTTTTGGACGTAAAAGACACATTTTCAGCCAATGAGAACATATTTTTGGATCATGCAAACTTTAGCAAATTCAACATCTGGAAAACACTGTGTCCTAGATTAAAAGCCAGGATTTCAGAAGCAGGGAATCAACATTTTTAACTTCTGATGGAGTTGACAAGGTTGATATGAATGTTATCTTTTCTGTATATCAAGTAGTAAACAGCAGTCAATAGTCTAAAGATAATCTGAGAGCCATTAAGAAAGAAGATCATACATTTATTTTATCTAATCTATTCTTATCTAATTTAACTTTAAAAAAATTAAAATCATTCAACAATATCAAGAAAATGTTTCTAAGAAACTTTTCTAGTTCCTGTATGAGTCAATATATTAGCAGATTTTTACTGTAAAGGTGACCATACAAAACAAGTAAATGTCAGCCACACCCGCTGATTTTGGCGGGTTTAGCCAACAATTTAATATGTACTGTATAAGAGATGATTTGCCTGATTTTTGAGTTTGCTGCTTTTCTTAGCTTTTCCAGTTATGACCAGGAAATCTGTTACAAGGAGATGACTGAGGATGTTTATTTTGCAAGTGCCAAAAAGGTGGCAGTAGATAAAGAGGTACTTTGCCCCAGGCATCTTATCCCCTATGCAAATGTGCCGGGCCAGAGATCGCGGGGGGTCCCAGCTGCCAGACCCCCAACCATTTCCGGTCCGGCACCTTTGGATAGGGAATAAGATGTCTTGGGGTGGAGAAAAGACAATTAAATACAATGGGGAAAATTTATCAAATCCTGTGCAGAGAAAGAGATGATCATTTGCTCATAGAAACCAATTAGGATGCTTCTTTTTTAGAGGACTTTTAAAAATGTACTGGTTTTACTCTGCACAGGTTTTGATAAATGTCCCTCAATGCTTGTCACTTGTCATTTTCATGGCTAAAGTCATAGAGACACTGAAAAATAGTAATAGACAAGACAAAATCAAAAGGTCTTTAGATACTGGAATAGTAGACTTTTGTCTTTTGTATTTTTTCTACAGGACAGATCTCCTACCAGAGTCATTACTGCAGAACAAAAAGGACCAGAGATATCTGGGAAGCCACTTCTGCAGTAGTCAAGAGTAGTTTTCAGGGTGGGAAAACACAAATAAGAGTGAATTACTCCGGAGAGGAAATCATCAGTGAGTCATTGGATTTTATAGGTATATATTCTGATTGTGACTGTATTTGGTCAGTGCTATAGTACACTGCTAAAAATAAATAAAGGGGCTACTAAGATAACAAACACATCCTAGATCTGAATGTATGAACTAATCATATGAAATACTTTCGTCTTTGCTTAGTTGAATGTGCTGACAACAAAATCACACAAAAATTATCAATGGAAATCAAATTTATCAACTAATGGAGGTCTGGATATGGAGTCACGCTTAAAATCACACTACAGGCTGATCCAACTTTGATATAATGTTCTTAAAACAAGTCAAAATGAGGCTCAGTAGTGTGTGTGGCCTCCACGTGCCCGTCTGTGGTGCAACGTGGCGTTGGTGGATGGAGCGAGACATGATGTCCCAGATGTGCTCAATTGGATTCAGGTCTGGGGAATGGGCAGGTCAGTACTCCTCCTGCTCTTCCTTTCACAAAGGCGGAGGTAGGGGTCCGGCTGATGGGTTGTTGCCCTCCTACGGCCTCCTCCACGTCTCCTGATGTACTGGCCTGTCTCCTAGTAGCGCCTCCATGCTCTGGACAATACACTGACAGACACAGCAAACCTTCTTGCCACAGCTCACATCCTGGATGAGCTGCACTACCTGAGCCACTTGTGTGGGTTGTAGATTGCGTCTCATGCTATCACTAGAGTGAAAGCACCACCAGCATTCAAAAGTGACCAAAACATCAGCCAGGAAGCATAGGAACTAAGAATTGGTCTGGGGTCACCGCCTGCAAAACCACTCCTTTTTTGGGGATGGCCTGCTAATTGCCTATAATTGCCACCTGTTGTCTGTTCCATTTGCACAAGAGCATGTGAAATTGATTGTCAATCAGTGTTGCTTCCTGAGTGGACAGTGTGATTTCACAGAAGTGTGATTGACTTGGAGTTACATTGTGTTATTTAAGTGTTCCCTTTATTTTTTTTGAGCAGTGTATATATAGTACTGTTCTCTTTTATAGTTTTTAGGATACAGAAACCGCAATAGCGGAGATAAGGAAGGTGTACTTGGCGCTCTTCTCCGGATCTGAAATTAATGGAGTTATTTATTACATAAAATAATAGGTACCAACGGACAACGCATTTCAAGGGGCGGGACGCCCTCTTCATCAGGTCCAATGATTGGATGCAGGTAAGTGACAGTGTTTAAATACAGAAAAACATGTTTGGAATTATATACATAGGTTAAAGCTAACATCATATTGGTGGCCAGTTGCAAAAACACTTACCCAGGAAGATTGTCTGTCATCCACCACAAGGACAAATTCTAGATCCACCTCCACGGAAAGTACAGCTTTCACTAAACAAAAAGAAAACAGAAAGATACAACTGCGCAAGTTAACACCTATTTTGTCACAACTTATTCAACTGGCCACCAGAGCATTAAAACAATTTTGAATAAACATTGGAACCTTCTCAATTGCAATCCATGTTTGAAAGATGTAATACCATCTAAACCTCAAATGACATTTAGAAGGGCACCCACAATATGCTCGCACCCAGTAGAATAAAAAGATAGGCATCTGCTAATTCAAACTCAGCAGAGACTACACTCAGTAAAGGAGTCTTTATATGTAAGAAAAAGAGATGTCTCTTCTGCATGATAATTAAAGATGGGAGCACCAATTTCTCAAGCACACATACGGGCGAAACATTTCCCATAAAATTTCACATGACCTGTCAGTCGGAATTTATAATATCAACTGTACTTGTGAAAAACAATATGTTGGGCGCACCTCACAAAAACTGCACCAAAGATTAAACCAACATAGATGTAACATCAAAAGGGTTTTATGTGCCACAGTTTATTACTATTAAACACATAGAAATCAGCAATACCATTTCTATCATACTGATAGATTTAATTACGGAACATGTCCCAAATCGTTTTGAAGCGCTAGTTAAAAGAGAAATGTATTGGATATATCTTCTTTAATTACTGCAGCCGTATGGTTTAAACGAAGCAACTGAATTAATCCGATAAGACAGGTCAATTATCCCCAATATGAAAAAATTTAACCGACCCTAGTCCATTTTCCAACTCGATAACCCTATACACGGAAGTCTATGAAATCCCCCAGACATCTACTACATACCTACAAACAAATATGTCAAAACAATCAGTTTACAGTACTTCTATGGCACTTTAAGTTTGTAAAGTCATTTTATATTCCTTTCGGAATTTTTTATATTTGAGAGTGATTATACTCTCTTTTCTTTCATTCAAATATTTATCTATTGTATTTATGTCATTATACCCAGTAGAATCCCCTAGCATATAGCCTGTCACCTGGCTATGGACAATGTGGGACAGCATCCAGACAGATGGTCTCCCATAGAAGTTTGGGCCCAGTCTGGTTCTGCTGCAGCAGACTCGTACACAAGGTATCCTAGATACCCAGCCAGTCTAAATCATGAATGACATATCCACTTATCCTAGAGGAGAGGGACTCAATGTGAAATCAACTAATATAAATCACATGACCCCTCAGTGTTTTTCTTCTGTGTCTGTTCATAAACATTACAAATTATTTCAAGTCTGTTCTGTGTATCATTCATAATTGTGATCTATTTATGCAATATGATGTTAGTTTTAACCTATGTATATAATCCCAAACATGTTTAATTTTCAAGTTTTTTTCTGTATTTAAACACTGTCACTTACCTGCTTCCAATCATTGGACCTGATGAAGAGGGGGTCCCCCCCCTTGAAACGCGTTGTCCATTGGTACCTGTTTCAGATTTTAATTTTTTATTTTTATTTTTCGAATTCAAAAAAAGTTTATTAAGGACCAATAGCAATACAAAAACATTAGAAACGTCATCCGCCAAGATATACATCCTCTGACAGGAAAGCATATGTAAACAATTCTGCATGAGATGGCAGCAATACATTGACAATGAGGAAATACAAATAAAGGCAGCAAATAGGCATATGAGGAGTCCCGGGAGCTACTTCCCCCAGTCATCCCGTACACAATAAAGGGACATGTAGCAGCCAATGCAGAAAATAATAATAAGAAACAGGAGAGCAAGTAAACCAGCATAATCAAGCCGGGTAAACAATAAATGATCAGTAGGCGGAATATGGGCAAGGAAAGACACTATAAGCCCGTAACATATCAACTAAATCAAACAAAAACAACAACGAGAAGGGGAGACTAAACAACACAAACCGAAGAAAAGAGAGACGGAGAGGGGAAGAAAAGGAAAAGGGGGGACAAAGAAGGACACACTGGGGGAGAGAGGGAGGGGGAACCCGGGGAAAGGGAGAGGAACTCTACCGTGGAGAGGGACCACTAGAGCCAGGGACGTCCAACCAGTTCCCAAAAAGTGCGTCCACAGGACCCCACCTCAAGGGGACAGGTGCAGGGCACTGCAGGCGGGGGAGTCCAAAAATGCAGACCACGGTATCCATTGCAGCAAAAAACGCTCAGATTTGGACGCCGTCTCCGCCATGCACTCCTCCATCCCATGTATATAGATTACTTCACGGACCCAGTCAGAAACTGTCGGGGGTTGGGCAGATTTCCACTTTCTAGGTATGACCCTACGTGCCGCGGAGAGAAGAATACACACCAGGCCCGCCTTCAAGGATTTGATCGAGCCCGGGAGCATTGACAGCAATACAGCCTGTGGGGAACGGGGAACCGCAATGTCCGTCACCCTCTTAATGATCTCCAGAACCCCCGACCAAAATGGGAGAAGAAGGGGGCAGTCCAGCCAAACATGAGACATGGTCCCGGGAGAAGCGCCACACCTCCAGCATACATCTGAGATGGATGGATAAAAGTGGTGCAACAATGCAGGTACACGATACCATCTAGACAACACTTTAAAGTTGGTCTCTTGTAATTTCACCGAGACCGAGGCACCATGACAAAGGGCATAAGCCTTGGTCCAATCCTGCCGGGCTAGAGTGCAGCCCAACTCCCGAGACCATACCCCCTGATGAGCCAAAGGTTTATAGCAGGTATGATCACGTAAGAGGGCATAGAGAACAGAGATCAAATGACCAGGGGGGTCAGTACTCAAACAGAGGGACTCAAAGGGGAGCGGGGATCTATGAAGGTCCAGTACCTGCTTCCAATTAGAGTAAAAATGGGCAAGTTGCATATATTGCCATAAGTGAAGGGGAGCGGGGGAACCACCTGAAACTATCTCCGCCAATGATTTAATGGAGCCCGAGTGTAAAACGTGGGTGCAAACAAAGACCGTCCCCCTGACCTTACCCAGAAAGGGACCGGCTACAGCACCCGGGGTGAAATCGGGGTAATCACGAATAGGCGTGAGGGGGCCGTTGGGGCGCAGGAGACCCATCTTGTCAAAAAAGCGATGGCACACCCGGAGTACAGACCGCGCCACAAATGGGAGGCTCGCCATTCGAGTGGATGTCCAATACGATACTCGCAGCCAGGGGAGCGAAGTGAGCGGGACAGGTGTCAAGAGGGTCTCCAAGCGCAACCAAAGCTTCCCCTTAGAGTGGTGGAACCAATTCAATATTCTCGTGGCTACCGCGGACAGGTAATAGAGAAAGGGGTCGGGGAGACGCACCAGAGCACTCCGAGCCATACGACGGCCCACCGGACCCCACACATATTTAGTCCACATTCTATCCAGGGCAGTGAAGAACGTTCGGGGGAGGAGGACAGGGATAGTTTGAAAGAGATAGAGAAGACGAGGCAAAAGATTCATTTTGATAATGTTGACCCTCCCAATCCAAGAAAAGTCACGTCTGTCCCATTTAGTCAGGTCAGAGGAGAAAGAGGAGAGTAAGGGGCTAAAGTTCAAGTCATATGTACGGGTGAGATCATTGGGGACCTGAACCCCTAGGTATGTGATAGAGGAAGTAGCCCATCTAAACTGATATCTACTTTTAAGGGCCGAGACCCCTATCGGGCCAAGGGAGACATCCAAGGCTACACTTTTCGTCAGGTTCAACTTGAAGTTACTAAACTGACCATAATCAGAGATGAGCGATAGGAGGGCCGGGAGACTGGACTCAGGGGACGAGAGGTATATTAAGAGGTCATCCGCGAAAGCTGCACATTTAACCTCCTCGCCACAGACCTTGACACCCCTCACCTCCGTACTCTGTCTGATTGCCTGGAGTAAATGTTCCATAGCTAACACATAGAGAAGAGGGGAGAGGGGGCAGCCCTGCCTAGTACCATTACGTACATCTATAGGGGTAGACAGGGACCCGTTAATGCGTACCCTAGCCTGAGGACTTGTGTATAGTGCAAAAATACGTTGTAGCATCAAAGGGCCCAAACCCAAATTAGAAAGGACCCCTCGCAGGAAGCCCCAAGCCACCCTGTCAAAGGCCTTCTCGGCATCCAGGGATAGTAAAATACAAGGAATGCGAGAGACCTGGGCATGATGCATCAAAGAGAAAGTCTTCAAGGTATTATCTCGAGCTTCTCTGGTAGGTACAAATCCCACCTGGTCCGGGTGGACGAGGGCCCCCAGCAAGGGGGACAAACGCTCAGCCAAGAGCTTTGCGAACAATTTAGCATCAACGTTTATGAGGGAGATCGGTCTATAACTCTGACAAAGGTTGGGGTCCTTGCCCTCTTTAGGGATGACCGTAATAAAGGCCTGTAGAAAAGATTGAGGGAAAGGAGAGGCATCTGAAACCGCATTAAAGGCCCCAAGGAGGCACGGAGACAACTCTGTAATAAGAAGTTTGTAAAACTTCGAGGTATAGCCATCAGGGCCAGGAGCTTTGCCGGACGGCATGGACTTAACAGTCTCCATTACCTCCTCCAGGCCAAAAGGGCGCTCCAGATCAAGAAGTGACTGGGGAGGGAGGGTGGGCAGCTTGGTCCTCCGCAGGTATTCTAAAAGAGCTGGAAGGGGGGTCACCCGAGTCAGGGGTCTGAGAGTCCAGATTATAAAGATCAGTGTAATAGGAACGAAAACAGTCTAAGATCTGGGAGGTCAGGTGGACCAGGGAGCCTGAGGACGACCTAATGGAGGGGACATGGAGGGACGCCCTTTTATCCCGCAGTGCCCTAGCTAGCATCCTACCCGCCTTATTACCCCATTCATAGTACACACTAGAGCAAATCTGACGGTATCTGTTATGTTGTTTATCTATCCGCACCTGCATCTCCCTCCGGACCGCAAGTAACTCACGGTAGACCTCCTCCGAGAGAGAGGATTTATGCCGAGACTCCAAAGAATTTAGTTGAGCGAGAAGGTCTCGCAACTTCTGGGATGCCTCCCGCTTAAGACGGGCACCATGTTTAATAAGTACGCCTCTAAGCACACATTTCAGCGTTTCCCAACGGCACTGATGGGATGTGGGATCGCTGGCATGATCCAGAGTAAAATTAGCAATCGCTGCCCTCAGATCAGCCAGACACAGCGATTTGTTAAGTCTCCACATAAAGTCTCTCCTCGGACCATTCGGCAGTGATATGTCACAAAAAAACGGTGCATGGTCCGAGAAAACAATGGAACCAATGGAGGAGGACAGTACCTGAGGGAGAAGACAGTGACTAACAAAGATATAGTGGAGCAATGGTCGGCACTTATCTGAAAGGTGGTGGTGCACGAGGAAAAAAGATACTGTAATATAATAACGTAGGACCCAGCACTCACCGATGCAAGCAAATGGTATTTATTATATATCCTAGTCACAGGACGCGTTTCGGCACTTAGCCTTCCTCTGCTGACAGCAGAGGAAGGCTAAGTGCCGAAACGCGTCCTGTGACTAGGATATATAATAAATACCATTTGCTTGCATCGGTGAGTGCTGGGACCTACGTTACTAACAAAGATATAGTCCGGCCTAGTGTATACTTTACGGGCGTGAGAATAGAAAGTGTAGTCACGTGTGTCTGGATGAGCCAGTCTCCATGGGTCCGTCAGTTGCATAGAGTATAGAAGTCGTCGGATCCTATTTAGCTGAGCATGAGACATGACAGAGGTCCCCGAGGAACAGTCTAAGGAAGGAAACAGAGAGACATTAAAATCCCCGCAAACCATCAACACCCCCTGGGAGAACACGGTCAGGTCATCCAACACTGTACGCAGGAAGGACAGCTGGCCACTATTCGGGGCATACACATTGGCAATCGTGTAAGTCCTGCCTTGAATGGAGCAGGTAACAAAAACATAACGGCCCCCCTCCCCCACCCTGGAGTCCAACACCTGCAATGACAGAGACTTGTGGAACAATATGGCTACACCCTTAACCTTCTGACAAGGGTCATTACTCTGGTACCACGTAGGATAATAGCGGTTTCGAAGCACTGCAGCATGATCCCGGAGGAGATGCTGTTATGCCTAGCGCTCCGGGTCCCCGCTCCTCCCCGGAGCGCTCACGGCGTCTTTCTCCCTGCAGCTCCCCGGTCAGTCCCGCTGACCGGGAGCGCTGCACTGTCATGGCCGTTGGGGATGCGATTCGCACAGCGGGACGCGCCCGCTCGCGAATCGCATCCCAGGTCACTTACCCGTTCCCGTCCCCTGCTGTCATGTGCTGGCGCGCGCGGCTCCGCTCTCTAGGGCGCGCGTCCGCCAGCTCCCTGAGACTTAAAGGGCCAGTGCACCAATGATTGGTGCCTGGCCCAATTAGTTTAATTGGCTTCCACCTGGTCCCTGACTATATCTGACCTCCTCCCATGCACTCCCTTGCCGGATCTTGTTGCCCTTGTGCCTAGTGAAAGCGTATTGTGTGTCTAAAGCCTGTGTACCAGAACTTCTGCTATCCACCCTGACTACGAACCTTGCCGCCTGCCCCCGACCTTCTGCTACGTCCGACCTTGCTTCTGTCTACTCCCTTGTACCTCGCCTATCATCAGCAGTCAGAGAGGTGACCCGTTGCTAGTGGATACGACCTGGTCACTACCGCCGCAGCAAGACCATCCCGCTTTGCGGCGGGCTCTGGTGAAAACCAGTAGTGACTTAGAACCGGTCCACTAGCGCGGTCCTCGCCAATCCCTCTCTGGCACAGAGGATCCACTACCTGCCAGCCGGCATCGTGACAGATGCATCTCCTGAAGGCAGACCACCATAGCCCTCTGCTTGTGCAAAGAGTAAAGAATCTTCGCTCTCTTCTCAGGGACGTTGAAGCCCTGGACATTCAGGGAGGCAATTTTAAGGGACGACATGGCCCAGACCAGCTATACCCAGCGGAGAGAGCGAGGAGTCGGCAGAGAGCGGGGACAAGGGTCAGGGGAGATAAGGGACGGGATCAGAGGACCACACAGACAGGGGATAAGAAAAACACAACACCGGGTAGGAGAGAAGGGATAAACAAGGAGGGGAAAGAGAAAGGGAAAACAAGGACGACAGAGGGGAGGGAGAATCAACGACAAAGAGAACACTCAGGGGGAGAACAGGTACAAAAACCAGGACAAAAACAGCAGCTCAACAAACGGCTGCAAAATTGGACTAAATATATAGCACCAGGCTAAGCACAGGCAGGGAGTAATCCTGCCTCAACATATTGGGGGCAATGTGGAGACAGAAGCATCACAACAGGAAGGAAAATGCCAGAAAAGAGAGAGGAGCTCCAGTGACCGGCACGGGGAGAGAGGGTAGCAAAAAAAAAAAAGAGAGAGAGAGGCAGCAGAGGGGAGGGCATGTACGGGAGGGAAACAACCAGGCAATGGCTACAGCTCGGCCACATGGGCCTGTGTCACCCGCACCTAAAATAGATGAAACAGAAAAAAATTAAAGAAAATAAAAAAAAAGAAAAAAAAAAGAAAATAAAAAACCCAGTGAGACAGCGTAAATAGCACTATACACAGGCATTATCATAACATCCAAGCACAGGTAGACAGCAATTAACCCTCTCGGAAACCTCCCGGCCTCTCCACAGAGCCAGATCTGGTGCGATGGCGGCGGCGAGAGCGTTGGGGCCGCGGGGAGAACCTCTCAGATTGGGAGGAGCGCAGCCTAGGCTGGGGCGGGAGGAGGGAGGAGAAGGGGTCAGCAGACAGTTCCACCCATCCCGGGAGTGACACAGGAGGGAGATCAAACGCCCGGAGAAAATGGGGGAGGTCCTCCAAGGTGCGCAAGGTAGCAGACTTGTCTTGGTGATGAGCATGCAAGGCAAACGGAAAGCCCCAGCGGTACACGATGTGGCGGGATTGCAGTTCATGCAGGAGGGGCTTCAGGGCTGCCCGCAGGCGAAGCGTGTGTCTTGATAAATCTGGAAAGAGCTGCAGCTTAGCCCCATCAAAGTCAATGTCCCTGAGCTGTCGGGCCTTTTGCATAATCTCTTCTTTCTCAGAGAAATAGTGAATGCGACAGATAACGTCCCGCGGCTTAGCAGGGTCTGAGCTAGGAGGACGGAGAGCTCTGTGTGCCCGGTCAATAGCAATTGGGGACTGAGCCGGACGGCCCAGGATAGAATTGAAGATGTCTGTTAAGGTAGGCAGAAGACCATCAGTTCGAGTCACCTCCGGGAGACCCCGCAGTCTGATATTGTTGCGACGGTTGCAAAAGCTTCTGATTAACCGCTTGTTTAGAGACTGCAGCCCTAAGCTCAGTAATAGATTCCTGGGTGTCAGATCGAAAGGATTCCAGAGTCCCAACTGTTGCAGAGAGGGTTTGCACCTCAGACTGCACCTCCTGGAGGTCCCGTCTCCAGGCAGAACGCAAGTCCTCCCTGAGGGCTACAATATCAGCCTTGGTAGGTAAAAAAGATAATAACGCCTGGAGCTCAGGGTGGGATTGCAGTATTTGGGCTGCAGCAGAGCTTGGTGGGATAGGGTCCAGGACAGGTGCAGGAGTGGGCAGTTGTGGGGGCCTCTGCGAGAGCTGTGGGGGGCAGGGCACCACAGTCTCAGTCCCAAAGTCATCAGCTGGGGTCTGCAGGGGCCAAGGGCTACCCCCTGAGGAGGACCAGGAGGGGGCCGGTGAGGGAGGAGGTTGCCCCCCCTCAGTTGCCCGGGAAAGTGGGCCCAGGGGGGGAGGTGATGAGGGGGCTGCCACAGCCGAGTAGAGCAGGGGGGATCCCTGCGATCCAGGACAGTCCGCCATTGCTGTGGTGATGTCCCCAGCCAGGATGGGGACCCCAGATAGCTGAAGGGGCCACCGCACTCCCATTGTCGCAGGTGGCGTGGGCAGGGGCTCAGCAGCCCAGGTGGTGCCGGTCTAGGACTGGAGAGGGGAGCTGAGGGCTGATACGGTCGGGGCTGCAGTGGCGTGTGCAGAGCGGCCTCTGCAGCTCCCGGCGGTTCCGGCAGCAGAGGGGCGCCCCGTGAGATTGGAGCAGCTGGGGCAGGTAAGCACAGGTCCCCAACGGGCAAATCAATCAGCAGCGGGACAGGGGGTATCTCCTCAGGGCCCGCACACTCACCGGAGGCCTGGTGTCCCCGCCGCTTCTTCCTGTCCCCTGCGCCTGAGGACCGAGATGGCGCCTGCTGTGAGGTGCCACTGACGGTGGGCGGGGCTTCACGCTGCTGTGAGGGAGCTGAAGATGGCGGCGGCCCTGGGGGGACTGCGTCCAAGGAGTCCTGGAGCCCGGCCAGAGGGGTAAAATAATTTGAGATCGGTGCCGGGGGAGCCCGGGAGCTTCCCACGCCTTTGGGGCCTTTTAGTTTCATCCTCCGCACCATTATTCAGATATTGTGGGCCTCTCTCTCCCGTGCAGTCACGGAGCTCACAGAAAAAACAGCTAGACGGCGTGCATAGCAGGCCACGCCCCCCGATTTTTTTTATTTTATGTAATAAATAACTCCATTAATTTACTGGATCCATTTTGACTGAGTGGGGGACTTCAGATCCCGAGAAGAGCGCTGAGTACACCTTCTTTATCTCCACTATTGCAGTTTCTGTATCCTGCATTGCAGACCGTCCAGGAGGCTTTCAGGACGGAGCGGTGCCGGCAGCACTCCTGGTTCCCTGCACACGGCTCTCTGCCTACTGCCTCGGTGAACAGGTGCGACATGGTGTTGTGCTCAAAGTACAACACCAGAAGGTGAGCAAGACTTCTAATCTTTTATGATCTAGCTGGTTGCTAAGAGTAACGGCACATTGCAGCGCCTTGTATTTCTTGTATCTCTTTTTCATATTCTACATGCTTTTATAGTTTGTAGAATTATGTCATTTTGCTTAGCACTTGTGAAGAACACATATATAGTCACTGTATGACAATATTATTGCTTTACATTTTTATTTACCATTATTTATCATTTATTTTGATACATTATGTGTAACATTCAGGATAATTGGGATGACACTGCAGCAATGACTGGATGAAATGCAGTTTTCAAAGGGGATCTATGTTGGCCAAAAAAATGTAAATAAATAACAGGTGATGAAAATGGAGGGTATTTTTTAGAATTTTTAGTATTTAGGTGTCATACAGTAATTGACATGCTTTCCAAGGAACTGGGCTTGTGTTGGTGTTAAATGGCCGTGTCCTGTGTCCCCCATAACGCTGCTAACTTGTTTTTGGGAACTGTCTACTTCTGGTTTCCAAGGCCTCCCTCGGACTATAATTGCAGCACAGCCCCTCTTTATTTGATCACATGACTTGCCCAACATTACCTGACACACAAGCTGTGGTTCTGTGGGATGATGAATGCTAACATCATCAGGGGGCTGGCTTTATACACACTAGACAAAGCAGGACTTCTGGAAAAAGAAAGACTCAGAAATTTGATAACAGCAACCAAACACAGGTGAGTGAAATATTTAAGTAACTAGACTAACTTTGCTGCTCCTCTTACATTCAAAAAAGCAAAAATCCCAGAATATCCCTTTAACTTTTCTAAAGGGCCCTGGGTAACTCATTCAAACACTGCAAGGTGAGGTTCACCTTTTAGACTCAGATGAAGGGGCAGGAAAATCCCCTTGGATAGATTTGTGTAACTAATAATGTTTAGATTCACCTGTAGATTTGCTTATGTTTTTTGTTGAACTTGCCACAGTGTGTGCATATGGCCTTAAAAGAAAATTCCTGAAAATACCTCAACAAGTATTATAATTTTTTTTAAGGTAAGAGGCATTATTTTTATTGAATCTTCCCCTGAGAATGTATTTTAACGTAATTAATAATAACTGAAACATTTAGGGATGCTCCTTAACATAAGTTTCTAATGTTTCTTATATAATTCATTCTAGTCTCTAAAAAAAAAACATTCAACAATTCCCATTAGTCCTGGATATATTGTCTATATTCTAATGGATATACTGTACGTAATTTCTTGTAAGAAACCTAAAATAATGTATAAATCAATAAAATACTAAAAGAGTCAATTACCTACAAAAAGTCATAGAACAGAGGTTTTATGGGTACTCCCCTTTGGAATTTAGTCCCACATGGTAAGCATTTGGTGGTACTGTTTATTCTCTAACTAACTGCTTGTCTCCAACCAAGGTTGCAATTAAGAAAAGTGAATGAGATAAGGAACACACAAGGGCAAACCCAACTGCATTGGCATTGGCTGCTGGATCCCAAGTCAATCTGCTACTTAATCATTCATGACAAGGGACCAGAAATGATTTATTATATGTTTCCATTGCTTTAGAAGCAAGTGCAGCAAAACGCTTATGCAGCTACTACCACAAGGTTACGTCAAACCATAAAGGACAACACCTTTGAACCCTTTCTACGCTGCTGGTGGCTTATAATACTCTAGAGAACATATGTGTGGACAGAAGTTAAACAGTGTCACCCATACATTCCTTTTACTATCTGCAACATCCTTGTCACTTTTACTTGAAAAAAAAAAAAAAAAAGCTGGATCAGATTCCATGTTTGTTTGCTCTTAGCTACACTATCAATCAAAAATAGTGTATGTAAGGCAACAACTCCTCCATAACATTGAAACTATTTCTAAGTATGTAATGTTTATTGCAGCAAAAAAATTAATTACATTGTGATACATACAAGTCTTTTTGAATTCTAATATACATTGTACAGTTGGTTTAATTTGAGTTACTCATAGGCTTGAAAAACACAACAATTCAAATTCGTTATACATAGAAGAACCTTTATTCCTAGGGTGAAAGTGAATAATCTTATCTCAGGTACAATCCATGGATATGTAGGGATGTGTATCAAACTATAACCTAGCAGTAAAGTTTATCACATAAATTCAAGCAAAATGATAAAGCCAAACTCTTTTATTGGATAAAAAACATATTTACTTTTACATATTTAATTTTATCTTTCTAATCTATGTTTCACTGTGGCAATATACAGTGACCCTGGATTTTTCCCCCCCATAATCTTTATTGGTTTCACAATTACATTACAATCATAAAAAAAAAAAAAAAAAAAAACAATTCCAGTTATTGGCAGTGACCCTGGATTACATTTTCTATTCCAAATACCAATTGGACTATTTCCCTCTTCAGTTGATGTAAATGTATATTTTTACAACCATATTTAACTTCTACTATCTAACTTTTCACACCAAATGCTCATTATACTCTTTATTGGGTTATCTCTATTTCGGATTAGATAAGATTATGTTAATTTTATACATCTCAATAGACACATTAGTAACATAGTTCGTAAGGTTGAAAAAAGGCCAGAGTCCATCGAGTTCAACCTATATCCCTCATGAGTCCCTACTGAGTTGATCCAGAGGATCAACCTCCCCTTTCCCTTTTGTCTGATCCTTCCTAAATAGACTATAACCCTGTATGTTGACCGCCCAGTCATAGCTATCATCCAACCAAGTCTCTGTTATACCCACTATGTCATAATTCTCCTCAGTCTTTATCAACTCCAGTTCGTCAGTTTTATTGGTCAGACTTCTGGCATTAGTCAACATGCAATTCAAAGGTGTATGCTCTTTTTTTTCCTATGAAGCCTATCCCTAGTAACTGTTCTATCCCCTCCCTCCGCTCCACCCCCAAGTAGATTAATAAGTACCACCTCTCTATCTACACTATCTTCCCCCTCTAAGTTGTAGGTGTCCCCCCCAGTCCCTAGTTTAAACACTGCTCCACCCTTCTGGCCATCGTCTCCCCAAGCACAGCTGCACCCTCCCCATTTAGGTGCAGCCCGTCCCTACAGTAGAGCCGGTATCCGACAGAGAAGTTGGCCCAGTTCTCCCTGAACCCAAACCCCTCCTTCCTACATCAGCTTCTGAGACACTTGTTTACCCCCCCCCCCCCCAATCTCCCGCTGCCTCTCTGGTGTGGCTCATGGTACAGGTAATATTTCAGAAAATAATACCTTGGAGGTCCTTGCCTTAGGCTTGCTACCTAAGTCCCTGAAATCATTTTTAAGGACACTCCACGTACCTCTTGGTGCCAATGGTCATTAGTGCCAATGTGTCCCATAACTGCTGGGTCTTCTCCAGCCCCCCCCCCCCAGCAACCTGTCAACCTGATCCGTGATGTGTTGAACTCGAGCGTCATAAGGACAATAATATACTGCATAGTACTAATTTGTCTGCCCTCTATTTCCCACTTGCTAAGCAGCTATATATGAATACTGAAAGGCATCTTGTGCTTTTCAGAATTGCTTCATTGGAATCTGAATGTGCAGAGCTCGGTAGTTGTTTAATGGGAGCTTCTGATCAAACCCTTAAATGTGGACTGTTTTCAGTATATACAATGGTTGTTTAAAAGAGTCAGAATTGAATGTCTGCACAGTATATCCCTAAAAAAGTTAAACGTTAAACTTCCTTTTCATTTGTTGACCTGCCTACTTGATATCTAGCTCTATAGGAGCATATGAAATACACAGTGTAGCCCAGACCTACCACATTGGAATTTGAATGGGTAGAGTCTGATGAACTATCCAACAGCAGCTGATATATTGGTGATACACAACCTAATGGAGAGTCTGTAAATAAAAGGTGGGGAAAAAATATTTGTTGGAGTTGCTGGGTCACAGGAGGTTAAACTAAGGACAAACGTATATTATTTAATAAAATTCAATAACTTTTGGGAAAATCCCTTAATGTGACTTGTGAAGTATCTGGATAGCGATATCTTAAGCTAAAAAGTGTTTGGATTAAACTCCTGTACAGTGTATATTTGAAAAGCTAGAGCTTGAGAAGTTGCCCAGCAGTAGGAGATACATCTGTGGCGTGTGATATACTAACTGGTGGTGAGCCTGTATATGGGAATTGTTTGCTGGGAGTTGTTAGGACACAGAAGGTTAAATCAAGAAAAAACACACACGGTTGCAGTTTTATAGCAGTGTTGTTTAATGCAGTGTTTCCCAACCCAGTCCTCAAGGCACACCAACATTCCGGGTTTTTTCAGTTACTCCATTAGAATAGAACAGGGAAAAATTAAAATCCTGGACTGTTGGTGTGCCCTGAGGACTGGGTTGGGAAACACTGGTTTAATGGACACTAAAAACGCTGGGAGTTAATGCCTGTTCAGCTTATACTTAAGTAAGCTAAATTATCTCCACCCTCTGGTCTGTATACTTGACTTGAAGCTGTATACCTGAAAATAAAATACCTTGTGTAACCCATATTTGAACTGGGCGATGTGTGATTCTCTGGAGAGATTGTAAATAACTACTGATTGGGGAGTTTATACTAGCAATATTTATTAGAGATTGAAAAGTGTTGGAATTAACATCTTTACAGAATATAACTGAATACACATTTTTCAACTCCTCTACCAGCTGACCAGCTAAAGTGATATACAGCCGTATATTAACTAGCAAAACACTCCACCCAGTCTAAGCCCCCTATATTAGATCCCATTGAAGTACTGATGGGCTGCAGAGGATCAAAACAAGGAAAAACATACTTTCTTAAATGAGAATTAATATCTTCTGGGAAAAGCTTTCTAGCCGTGAAGCGTGGAATCTATCAAAATAAATAAGCTACCTACCTTTACCTGCTACCCCGCTACCTTTACAAAAAGTACCTTAGTTTACTGACCATCCTATAAAAGAATATAAAAACACTGGAAGACAGAGTGAGGAAAAATATAAGGACTGAAAGTACTCTCTACAAAGACTCCAACAGTGGAGCTGTCTGTGAAACTACACATTTGAGACTTATATAACAGATAAAGAGCTAGAATCGGGAGAAAGAGAAAAATAATGGCCCCTAAAAGAAAGCCCACTAGCCCAGTGAAGGAAAAAACAGGACAAAAAAATGGATAAATACTTAAGCCCTATGGCAGAAAAATCTAGATAAAGTATGGGGGAAAAGGAAGAGAAACTGGTGGATGAGCCTCCCCCTTGGCTTGCAAGAGTTATGTCAGCCATTGAGAAATGTAATACCTCAGTGGGGGACTTGCTAAACAAGTTGGGGCTATCAGTTCTGAAATCTCTCTTAGAATCTAATATCCGGTCCAGATGTGAAGAAGCAGAAGAGAGAATAAGTGCGGAGGAGGATGAGGTAGTAAATCTTAAGAAAGAGATGAAAATATTGCAAACAGAAAATCAGTGGCTTAGAAATAAAGTAATAGACCTAGAAGGTCAAGACGGTGTAATTTGAGGATCCTTGGTATCCCTGAGGGGTCAGAAAAAAATCATTCAAACTTGGCTAACTGAGACAGTGGGGAAAGAATTTCTGTACCCCTTTTTTTTTATGTGGAAAGAGCCCAAAGAATACCAACAAGACAGGCTGTAACTGGATCTGGTCATTATTAAAACACTGAGGCTACAAAGACAGAGACATTATACTTAGAAAAACAAGGACTATGGGGAGTTTGCAATTTAATAATGCAAAAGTCTCTATTTATCCGGATTATGCAGTGGAGACTCAAAAAAGAGAGTCTCATACTTTGAGGTTAAAAAGAGACTTCAAAATAATGGAATCAAGTACGGATTAATCTTCCCTGCTAAACTTCGGGTGATGCACAAAGAAAAGGCCTGGTTTTGTGGATTAGGGGAGAGGGCTAAAAGAGTAGCAGTAAGGAGTTATATAAAGAAATATATGTTAGGGATAATATGTTTGACAGAGACACATTTTACGAAGGACATAATAAGGATAGCGTATAATAATTGGTGGGGGTATCAATATCATGTGACATATTCGACATACTCAAGGGGGGTATCACTGCTTGTACACAGGGGGGGTTAAATGGGAAGAGAAGGAAGTTAGAATTGATAAGGAAGGTAGCTTTATTTTAATTCAGGAAAAATGGGATGGAATTGAAAACTTGATGGCATTTCTGTACAACCCTCCTCCGTTTTCCAATAAAATTATTGCAGAATTTGTTAATTTCTGTAAAGGAAAAGGCGATCTCCCTATCTTGGTATTAGGAGACTTTAATGGGGTGATGGATGAAATTGTTGATAGATTTAGGGTAGGGAGACCTAACCCAAAAAATGGGCCAAACCCCATTGGCGATTATTAGTCAGGAATTTGGATTAACCCCTTAAGGACGCAGGACGTAAATGTACGTCCTGGTGAGGTGGTACTTAACGCACCAGGACGTACATTTACGTCCTGTGCATAACCGCGGGCATCGGAGCGATGCCCGTGTCATGCGCGGCTGATCCCGGCTGTTGATCGCAGCCAGGGACCCGCCGGCAATGGCCGACGCCCGCGATCTCGCGGGCGTCCGCCATTAACCCCTCAGGTGCCGGGATCAATACAGATCCCGGCATCTGCGGCAGTTCGCGATTTAAATGAACGATCGGATCGCCCGCAGCGCTGCTGCGGGGATCCGATCATTCAGAACGCCGGACGGAGGTCCCCTCTCCTTCCTCCGTCTGGCTCCCGGCGTCTCCTGCTCTGGTCTGTGATCGAGCAGACCAGAGCAGGAGATGACCGATAATACTGATCTGTTCTATGTCCTATACATAGAACAGATCAGTATTAGCAATCATGGTATTGCTATGAATAGTCCCCTATGGGGACTATTCAAGTGTAAAAAAAATGTAAAAAAATGTAAAAGTAAAAAAAAAGTGAAAAATCCCCTCCCCCAATAAAAAAGTAAAACGTCAGTTTTTTCCTATTTTACCCCCAAAAAGCGTAAAAAACATTTTTTATAGACATATTTGGTATCACCACGTGCGTAAATGTCCGAACTATTAAAATAAAATGTTAATGATCCCGTACGGTGAACGGCGTGAACGAACGAAAAAAAAAAAAAGTCCAAAATTCCTACTTTTTTTAATACATTTTATTAAAAAAAAATTATAAAAAATGTAATAAAAGTTTTTTATATGCAAATGTGGTATCAAAAAAAAGTACAGATCATGGCGCAAAAAATGAGCCCCCATACCGCCACTTATACGGAAAAATAAAAAAGTTAGAGGTCATCAAAATAAAGGGATTATAAACGTACTGTTACGCCGAGCGCTCCGGGTCCCCGCTCCTCCCCGGAGCGCTCGCTACACTTCCCTCACTGCAGCGCCCCGGTCGGTTCCACGGACCCGGGGCGCTGCGTTACTACCTCCGGCCGGGATGCGATTCGCGATGCGGGTAGCGCCCGCTCGCGATGCGCACCCCGGCTCCCGTACCTTACTCGCTCCCCGTCAGTTCTGTCCCGGCGCGCGCGGCCCCGCTCCCTAGGGCGCGCGCGCGCCGGGTCTTTGCGATTTAAAGGGCCACTGCACCGCTGATTGGTGCAGTGGTTCCAATTAGTGTTTACACCTGTGCACTTCCCTATATCACCTCACTTCCCCTTCACTCCCTCGCCGGATCTTGTTGCCCTAGTGCCAGTGAAAGCGTTCCTTGTGTGTTCCTTGCCTGTGATTCCAGACCTTCTGCCGTTGCCCCTGACTACGATCCTTGCTGCCTGCCCCGACCTTCTGCTACGTCCGACCTTGCTTCTGTCTACTCCCTTGTACCGCGCCTATCTTCAGCAGCCAGAGAGGTTGAGCCGTTGCTAGGGGATACGACCTGGTCACTACCGCCGCAGCAAGACCATCCCGCTTTGCGGCGGGCTCTGGTGAAAACCAGTAGTGACTTAGAACCGATCCTCTAGCACGGTCCACGCCAATCCCTCTCTGGCACAGAGGATCCACTACCTGCCAGCCGGCATCGTGACAGTAGATCCGGCCATGGATCCCGCTGAAGTTCCTCTGCCAGTTGTCGCTGACCTCACCACGGTGGTCGCCCAGCAGTCACAACAGATTGCGCAACAAGGCCAACAGCTGTCTCAACTGACTGTTATGCTACAACAGTTACTACCACAGCTCCAGCAATCATCTCCTCCGCCAGCTCCTGTACCTCCTCCGCAGCGAGTGGCCGCTTCTGGAATACGACTATCCTTGCCGGATAAATTTGATGGGGACTCTAAGTTTTGCCGTGGCTTTCTTTCCCAATGTTCATTACACTTGGAGATGATGTCGGACCAGTTCCCCACTGAAAGGTCTAAGGTGGCTTTCGTAGTCAGCCTGCTGTCTGGAAAAGCCCTGGCTTGGGCCACACCGCTCTGGGACCGCAATGACCCCGTCACTGCCTCTGTACACTCCTTCTTCTCGGAAATTCGAAGTGTCTTTGAGGAACCTGCCCGAGCCTCTTCTGCTGAGACTGCCCTGTTGAACCTGGTCCAGGGTAATTCTTCCGTTGGCGAGTATGCCGTACAGTTCCGTACCCTTGCTTCAGAATTATCCTGGAATAATGAGGCACTCTGCGCGACCTTTAAAAAAGGCCTATCCAGCAACATTAAAGATGTTCTGGCCGCACGAGAAATCCCTGCTAACCTACATGAACTCATCCATCTTGCCACTCGCATTGACATGCGTTTTTCCGAACGGCGTCAGGAGCTCCGCCAGGATATGGACTCTGTTCGCACGAGGCGTTTCTTCTCCCCGGCTCCTCTCTCCTCTGGTCCCCTGCAATCTGTTCCTGTGCCTCCCGCCGTGGAGGCTATGCAGGTCGACCGGTCTCGCCTGACACCCCAAGAGAGGACACGACGCCGCATGGAGAATCTCTGCCTGTACTGTGCTAGTACCGAACACTTCCTGAAGGATTGTCCTATCCGTCCTCCCCGCCTGGAAAGACGTCCGCTGACTCCGCACAAAGGTGAGACAGTCCTTGATGTCTACTCTGCTTCTCCACGTCTTACTGTGCCTGTGCGGATGTCTGCCTCTGCCTTCTCCTTCTCTGCTGTGGCCTTCCTGGACTCTGGATCTGCAGGAAATTTCATCTTAGCCTCTCTCGTCAACAGGTTCAACATCCCGGTGACCAGTCTCGCCAGACCCCTCTACATCAATTGTGTAAACAATGAAAGATTGGACTGTACTATACGTTTCCGCACGGAGCCCCTTCTAATGTGCATCGGATCTCATCACGAGAGGATTGAACTGTTGGTCCTCCCCAATTGCACTTCTGAAATCCTTCTTGGACTTCCCTGGCTTCAACTCCATTCCCCAATCCTGGATTGGTCCACTGGGGAGATCAAGAGTTGGGGGCCCTCTTGTTCCAAGGACTGCTTAAAACCGGTTCCCAGTAAACCTTGCCGTGTCCCTGTGCTTCCTCATGTAACCGGTCTCCCTAAGGCCTATATGGACTTTGCGGACGTTTTTTGCAAAAAACAAGCTGAGACTCTACCTCCTCACAGGCCTTATGATTGTCCCATTGACCTCCTCCCGGGCACTACTCCACCCCGGGGCAGAATCTATCCTCTGTCCGTCCCAGAGACTCTTGCCATGTCTGAATACGTCCAAGAAAATTTAAAAAAGGGCTTTATCCGTAAATCCTCCTCTCCTGCCGGAGCCGGATTTTTCTTTGTGTCCAAAAAAGATGGCTCTCTACGTCCTTGCATTGACTACCGCGGTCTTAATAAAATCACGGTTAAGAACCGCTACCCCCTACCCCTCATCTCTGAACTCTTTGATCGTCTCCAAGGTGCCCATATTTTTACCAAACTGGACTTAAGAGGTGCTTATAATCTCATCCGCATCAGAGAGGGGGATGAATGGAAAACGGCATTTAACACCAGAGATGGACACTTTGAGTATCTGGTCATGCCCTTTGGTCTATGCAACGCCCCTGCCGTCTTCCAAGACTTTGTTAATGAAATTTTTCGTGATCTACTATACTCCTGTGTTGTTGTATATCTGGACGATATCCTGATTTTTTCTGCCAATCTTGAAGAACACCGCCAGCATGTCCGTATGGTTCTTCAGAGACTTCGTGATAATCAACTCTATGCCAAAATAGAGAAATGTCTGTTTGAATGCCAATCTCTTCCTTTTCTAGGATACTTGGTCTCTGGCCAGGGACTACAAATGGACCCAGATAAACTCTCTGCCGTCTTAGATTGGCCACGCCCCTCCGGACTCCGTGCCATCCAACGTTTTTTGGGGTTCGCCAATTATTACAGGCAATTTATTCCACATTTTTCTACCATTGTGGCTCCTATTGTGGCTTTAACAAAAAAAAATGCCGATCCCAAGTCTTGGCCTCCTCAAGCGGAAGACGCCTTTAAACGACTCAAGTCTGCCTTTTCTTCGGCTCCCGTGCTCTCCAGACCTGACCCATCTAAACCCTTCCTATTGGAGGTTGATGCCTCCTCAGTGGGAGCTGGAGCTGTCCTTCTACAAAAAAACTCTTCCGGGCATGCTGTTACTTGTGGTTTTTTTTTCCAGGACCTTCTCTCCGGCGGAGAGGAACTACTCCATCGGGGATCGAGAGCTTCTAGCCATTAAATTAGCACTTGAGGAATGGAGGCATCTGCTGGAGGGATCAAGATTTCCAGTTATTATTTACACCGATCACAAGAACCTCTCCTACCTCCAGTCTGCCCAACGGCTGAATCCTCGTCAGGCCAGGTGGTCTCTGTTCTTTGCCCGATTTAATTTTGAAATTCACTTTCGGCCTGCTGATAAAAACATTAGGGCCGATGCTCTCTCTCGTTCCTCAGATGCCTCTGAAATTGAACTCTCTCCTCAACACATCATTCCTCCTGACTGCCTGATTTCCACTTCTCCAGCCTCCATCAGGCAAACTCCTCCAGGAAAGACCTTTGTTTCTCCACGCCAACGCCTTGGGATCCTCAAATGGGGTCACTCCTCCCATCTCGCAGGTCATGCGGGCATCAAGAAATCTGTGCAACTCATCTCTCGCTTCTATTGGTGGCCGACTCTAGAGACTGATGTGGTGGACTTTGTGCGAGCCTGCACTATCTGTGCCCGGGATAAGACTCCTCGCCAGAAGCCCGCTGGTTTTCTTCATCCTCTACCTGTCCCCGAACAACCTTGGTCTCTGATTGGTATGGATTTTATTACTGACTTACCCCCATCCCATGGCAACACTGTTATTTGGGTGGTCGTTGATCGATTCTCCAAAATGGCACATTTCATCCCTCTTCCTGGTCTTCCTTCAGCGCCTCAGTTGGCTAAACAATTTTTTGTACACATTTTTCGTCTTCACGGGTTGCCTACACAGATCGTCTCGGATAGAGGCGTCCAATTTGTGTCTAAATTCTGGAGGGCTCTCTGTAAACAACTCAAGATTAAATTAAATTTTTCTTCTGCATACCATCCTCAATCCAATGGACAAGTAGAGAGAATTAACCAGATCTTGGGTGACTATTTACGACATTTTGTTTCCTCCCGCCAGGATGACTGGGCAGATCTTCTACCTTGGGCCGAATTCTCGTATAATTTCAGAATCTCTGAATCTTCCTCCAAATCTCCGTTTTTCGTGGTGTACGGCCGTCACCCTCTTCCCCCCCTCCCTACCCCCTTGCCCTCTGGTCTGCCCGCTGTGGATGAAATTTCTCGTGATCTTTCCACCATATGGAAAGAGACCCAAAATTCTCTCTTACAGGCTTCTTCTCGCATGAAGAGATTCGCAGATAAGAAAAGAAGAGCTCCTCCCATTTTTTCCCCTGGAGACAAGGTATGGCTCTCCGCTAAATATGTCCGTTTCCGTGTCCCGAGCTATAAGTTGGGACCACGCTATCTTGGTCCTTTTAAAGTTTTGTGTCAAATTAATCCTGTCTCTTACAAACTTCTTCTTCCTCCTTCTCTTCGTATCCCTAATGCCTTTCACGTCTCTCTTCTTAAACCTCTCATCCTCAACCGTTTTTCTCCTAAATCTGTTCCTCCCACTCCTGTTTCCGGCTCCTCGGACATCTTCTCTGTCAAAGAGATTTTGGCCTCTAAAAAGGTCAGGGGAAGAACTTTTTTTTTAGTGGATTGGGAGGGTTGTGGTCCAGAAGAGAGGTCCTGGGAACCTGAGGACAATATCCTGGACAAAAGTCTGATCCTCAGGTTCTCAGGCCCCAAGAAGAGGGGGAGACCCAAGGGGGGGGGTACTGTTACGCCGAGCGCTCCGGGTCCCCGCTCCTCCCCGGAGCGCTCGCTACACTTCCCTCACTGCAGCGCCCCGGTCGGTTCCACGGACCCGGGGCGCTGCGTTACTACCTCCGGCCGGGATGCGATTCGCGATGCGGGTAGCGCCCGCTCGCGATGCGCACCCCGGCTCCCGTACCTTACTCGCTCCCCGTCAGTTCTGTCCCGGCGCGCGCGGCCCCGCTCCCTAGGGCGCGCGCGCGCCGGGTCTTTGCGATTTAAAGGGCCACTGCACCGCTGATTGGTGCAGTGGTTCCAATTAGTGTTTACACCTGTGCACTTCCCTATATCACCTCACTTCCCCTTCACTCCCTCGCCGGATCTTGTTGCCCTAGTGCCAGTGAAAGCGTTCCTTGTGTGTTCCTTGCCTGTGATTCCAGACCTTCTGCCGTTGCCCCTGACTACGATCCTTGCTGCCTGCCCCGACCTTCTGCTACGTCCGACCTTGCTTCTGTCTACTCCCTTGTACCGCGCCTATCTTCAGCAGCCAGAGAGGTTGAGCCGTTGCTAGGGGATACGACCTGGTCACTACCGCCGCAGCAAGACCATCCCGCTTTGCGGCGGGCTCTGGTGAAAACCAGTAGTGACTTAGAACCGATCCTCTAGCACGGTCCACGCCAATCCCTCTCTGGCACAGAGGATCCACTACCTGCCAGCCGGCATCGTGACACGTACTAATTTGGTTAAAAAGTTTGTGATTTTTTTTAAGCGCAACAATAATATAAAAGTATATAATAATGGGTATCATTTTAATCGTATTGACCCTCAGAATAAAGAACACATGTCATTTTTACCATAAATTGTACGGCGTGAAAACAAAACCTTCCAAAATTAGCAAAATTGCGTTTTTCATTTTCATTTCCCCACAAAAATAGTGTTTTTTGGTTGCGCCAAATATTTTATGATATAATGAGTGATGTCATTACAAAGGACAACTGGTCGCGCAAAAAACAAGCCCTCAAACTAGTCTGTGGATGAAAATATAAAAGAGTTATGATTTTTAGAAGGCGAGGAGGAAAAAATGAAAACGTAAAAATGTAATTGTCTGAGTCCTTAAGGCCAAAATGGGCTGAGTCCTTAAGGGGTTAATAGATCTGTGGAGGGTACGTAACCCCGACAATCAAGTATTCTTCTGTTGGAATAAAAGCCATCAGATATTCTCAAGAATAGACTTTGCTTTAGGAACGTCCACATTTAATAAAAAAATTGTTGAAATTAAATATCTGTACCGAAGTATATCTGACCATAACCCCCTTTTGGTGAAAATTAAAAGGGAAAGCAATAGAAGGGCAGAAATAAAGATAAACGCCCATTGGTTTAATTTGTTAGGAAACACTGGAGATCTTGAAGGGAGGTTAAAAAATATGATTGAAATCAACTGGGGTTCAGCATCAGAAGGGATAGCATGGGCCATAAAAGGGTATCTAAGGGGTGAATTATTTGGAAACATTTGTAAACTGAGGAAGAAAAATCAGGAAGAAGAGAAAAAGCTGTTGAGTATGGTAAAGCAAGCTGAAGAACTTTCTCTCTTAACTCATCGACAATAAAAAATAAAGAGCAGTGGGAAAGGTGTCAGGGGGAAATAGGTAAGTTTAATGAGGAAAAGTTAGGAATAAAATGTTTTTTTGCAGGGAAGCAAAGGTTTTGGGAGGGGGGGGGGGAATGAACAAATGCCTTATATCTCTGATCAAAAACAAGAAAGATAGGAAAGGTATAACTGTGTTAAAAACTAAACAAGGAAATATTACTAATGATCCACAGATTATCCTCTCTAGTATTTCTGAGCATTTTAAAGGAATATATTCCTCTGAAGTATCCTGCTCTGAGATCAAGATTCGGTCATATTTAGAACAGATACATTAAATTCTTGTTTTGTGAATCTGTATCGAAAACAAATATGAAAATAAAAATTATATATATATATATATATATATATATATATATATATATATATATATATAAATATAAAAAGAGTCATCCTATTCTGGTAGTTGTAGATAGGTATCAGATGTAAAACACAGCTGACACCCACCTCATATAGAGTAGGCCGCTCTATATTCAGTGACTGCTAAACACCATAAAAAGGCGTATTGAGGATCATTAAGAGGTTAATAAATATGGCTGCTATAGCCTTTCCGACACACATAAGGTTACAAGATTTTCTTAATTCAGTTGTAGTACTGGCATGGCGGAGTGACAGTCCTCTAGAGGTTATGTTCACACACAGCATATTTGTTGTAGAAGTTTCTGTAACTGAAAACCATACATCTGAATGGGGATATTTCTACTGAACTCACAAATTTTATAATACTAAGGAAATGGAATCATTTTTACCTCTAAAAAATTATTAAGATTTTTAAATAGAAGTAATTTACATATATTTTCTACGTTCTGGCACCAGTTGATTTAAAATTAGAGTACCCCTTTAAGTTCCACTGGAACTTATATGTAAGAGGCAGTTTTTTTGGGGGGAGTTTCACTGAGCTATTTCTATCTTGATTCATATATTTATTGTGATGACTCGCAGGTGCGGTTGCAGTATTGAGGTAAGGAGACAGCGTTTTTAAGCATACAGCAAAGCAGTCTTTAACATGGAACAAAAGGAAAACATAACAAAGTCTTCCTTTATTTCCATGGTGTTTGTTCACACCGGAGATCGTGTCGTGCGGCACTAAGCAAAGACTTTCCCTAGCCTCCAGCTAGGCTGTTCTGCAGCTTCCACACTTAAAGCAAACAGAGGACAGAACTCCATATACAGCTTTCTCTTGCACTGTGCAAATAGCAAATCCCCCTCAGTTGGTGAAACAGCCTAGCTTTATGGCCAACATAAGGCGGCCTGGATTGTGGGGAATGACCCCACCCTGCACTTGGTCATTCCCAGTAAGAGCCGTCCCGGACTGGCCTTAAAGCCATACTACCATCTTAGTGTCAGACTACCTCGCAGTACAGACACTGAATAATACCGACTCTTACTTCAGCAAGGCCAGGAGCCTGGGTGACACATAGCGTCCATAAACCACCATACCTTTCACCTTCTCACAATATATATATATACATATATATATATATATATATATATATATATATATATATATATGAATATTATAGTGAGACATTGTAGATATCTTAGGTGTAAATTGTGAGTGAAATACTGTGACACCTGGGATATATAGAATATTGACACATCTATAAAATGTCAATATAAATATATTTTTTCATTGCTTGGTCCCAAACATGTATAGTTAGGTAGCACATGTGACTGTGAGAAGCATAAAACTAGTATAGCAAGATCTGTGCAATTGGCCAATTTTAAAGGAATTACAGTATCTATATGAACCCTTTACAGTTTTCTATATTTCTGCATACATTTTATGAAAAACGATATAAGACCTGAAAGTAAAAGTAAAGGAAAAAGATCCAATTTAAACAAAAGAGTAAAAAAATTAAATAAAATAAAATTCATCAACAAATACTAGAATAGTGTAGGTGCGGTAAATGCTGCCAAAGGGGCTCGGGCTAGATACTGAAAGCAAGGGTTTCCACATACTTTTACCACTCACAGACATGTAATATTGGATATATCCAGAATAAATAAATACATGACCAAGTCTAATTTTTTTTTTTACTTATTTGTTTAGTTCCCTTTATCCCCGTATAGGACTTATTGTCACATTTATGCATTGATAAAAAGTTCTGAAGGTTTCCCAAACTTTCTGCGCCACTGTATCTATTCTTGACCATTCACTGTATCTATAACTGTACCATTCACTATTATCATCTATTTGCCATTGTTTAATATAGTTTGCTGTAAGAAAACATAACAATCGCTTATCTTATCTTCCCTTTATTCACTAGTTGGGTCCCAATGAGTAAATGAATCGGATGTGTTAATTAAATAATAATAATTGGTTGGCAGAAACCTATTGCACCTGCTCACATGGTTTTACTTCTTACATGTTTTCTTTAACTCGCTTCCAGTATTTCAATTTACTTATTGTGTGATGATTAATCAGAGAACACCCATGGGTGCTGAGCTCATTGAAATCCTGCACCGGTCTAGTCAAAATGATGCAACAGTTGAAATCCTTTCAAGCACTTTCGAAACAGCTATTCTTCTGGAAGAAAATTGTTTGTGAAATAATATGTGAAACCCACAGAAAGCCAGGTACACTTCATGTCTTCCTAGTTTTAAGCTGTAAATAATACAGATTATATAATAAATGCATTAGCTTTATACTGTACTACATTGAATACTCTGATTTTCTAATCAATATCATTACCCCCTTAAGGACATAGGATGTAAATGTACGTCCTGATGAGCTGGGACTTAGCACATTAGGACATACATTTACATGACACGAACGCCAAAGCAGTGCTCGCATCATGCATGGCAGGTCCCTGCTGCTATCAGCAGCCAGGGACCCACCAGTAATACCAAACATCAGCGATCGCACTGATGTTCGCCATTAACCCCTGAGATGCCGCGATCAAAACGGATCACAGCATCTGTGGCAATGCAGCGCCTTAAATGGCTGATCGGTTTTCACTTTAAATGGTTGATCTGTCCATCCTCCGGCGTCTTCTCTGGTCTGACATCGTGCACACCAGAAAAGAAGATTGCTGATAATACTGCGTATGCATAGCACTGAACAGTGTTAGCAATTTAATCATTGCTTTAAATAGTTCCCTATAGGGACATAAAAAGTGTTACATTTTTTTTGAAAAAGCCCCTCCCCCAATAAAAATGTAAATTCCCCCTTTTTCCCATAGGGAAAATAATAAACATATTTGGTATTGCCAAACTATCAAAATATAATGTAAATAATTCCGTACGGTGAATGGCATGAAGGTAAAAAAAGAAAGTCCAAAATTGCTGTGTTCTGGTCACATCACATAAAAAAAATAATAATAACGTGATCAAATAGTCAGTTTTATGCAAAAGTGGTACTAAAAAACTACAGATCACGTTGGAAAAAATTTGTACTTATACAGCCTCGTATACGGAAAAATGGGAACGTTATAGGTGGTCAAAATAGGGCAGTTTTAAGCATACTTGGTTTGCGAAAAACATTCAAGTTTTTTTTAAAGCAGTACAATAATAGAAAAGTATGTAATCATGGTTTTCATTTTAATCGTATTGACCCACAGAATAAAGAAAACATGTCATTTTTACCATAAAGTGTACAGTGTAAAAATGAAACCCTCTGAAATTTGCAAACCTTTAATGTTCTCTCACAAATACATTTTTTGGCGGTTTGCCATGCAGTTTATGATAAAATGAATGATGTGATTACAAAGTACAATTGGTCATGCAAAAAACAAACCCTCACATGCATCTGTGGATGGAAATATAAAAGAGTTATGATTTTTAAAAGGCGAGGAGGAAAAAACGAAAATGCAAAAATAAAATTGTCTGTGTCTTCAAGGCCAAAATGGGCTGTGTCCTTAAAGGGGTACTCCGCTAGAAAACATCTTGTCCCCCATCAAAAGCATAGGGGATAAGATGTCTAATTGCGGGGGTCCCACCACTAGGGACCCCCATGATCTTCCCTGCGGCACCCCAGTCATCCGATGCACAGAGCAAACTTTTTGACTGGCTCAATAAAAGGCAATGTTTGCAAGATACCCATAGAGATGCTATAGTAGGACCTTAAATAAGCAGTCAGCTTATATTTGAATTTCCATGAATGTAGCTAAATTAAATACATTCTGAAAATACCAGTGGGCCAGAATTTCTCTACAACATTATGATAGCCTGAACTCCATTTATTAAACACACTTTCCCCATGCACTGTAATGTATACGGACATATAGAAAACAAAGTCTATATATACACCTTAATCAAGTCAGTCTATGTCAATATTTATTGTGTAACCCCTTAAAGAGGTACTCTGCCGGAAAACATCTTCTCCCTTGTCCAAAGGATAGGGCATAAGATGTCTAATCACAGGGGACCTGCCGCTGGAGACCCCCACAATCTCAAGGCTGGCAGCAGCGGCGTCCAGAACACGTAATCTTGTAGCTTCCGTGTTCGTGATGTCACACCATGGCGGCTAGTATGTAGCCGTCACGCCTCTTCTTATAGACATGAATGGGCGGGGCATGGTGGCTGTAGTCGCAAGTCATCCAGCACTGAGCAGAGTTAGTGCCGTGCACCGGATGACTGGGGTGCCGCAGCAGAGATCATGAGGATCCTCAGTGGCAGGACCCCCGCAATTAGACATTTTATCCCCTATCCTTAGGATAGGGGACAAGATGTTTTCCGGTGGAGTATCCCTTTAACCCCTTAAGGACTCAGGGTTTTTCCGTTTTTGCACTTTCGTTTTTTCCTCCTTACCTTTTAAAAATCATAACCCTTTCAATTTTCCACCTAAAAATCCATATTATGGCTTATTTTTTGCATCGCCAATTCTACTTTGCAGTGACATTAGTCATTTTACCCAAAAATGCACGGCGAAACGGAAAAAAAAATCATTGTGCGACAAAATCGAAAAAAAAACGCCATTTTGTAACTTTTGGGGGCTTTCGTTTCTACGCAGTGCATATTTCGGTAAAAATTACACCTTATCATTATTCTGTAGGTCCATACGATTAAAATGATCCCCTACTTATATAGGTTTGATTTTGTCGCACTTCTGGAAAAAATCATAACTACATGCAGGAAAATTTATACGTTTAAAAATGTCATCTTCTGACCCCTATAACTTTTTTATTTTTCCATGTATGGGGTGGTATGAGGACTCATTTTTTGCGCCGTGATCTGAAGTTTTTATCGGTATGATTTTTGTTTTGATCGGACTTTTTGATCACTTTTTATTCATTTTTTAATGATATAAAAAGTGACCAAAATACGCTTTTTTGGACTTTGGAATTTTTTTGCGCGTACGCCATTGACCGTACGGCTTAATTAATGATATATTTTTATAGTTCGGACATTTACGCACGCGGCGATACCACATATGTTTATTTTTTATTTTTTTTACACTGTTTTATTTTTTTTATGGGAAAAGGGGGGTGATTCAAACTTTTATTAGGGAAGGGGTTAAATGACCTTTATTAACACTTTTTTTTTACATTTTTTTTGCAGTGTTATAGGTCCCATAGGGACCTATAACACTGCACACACTGATCTCTAATGCTGATCACTGGCGTGCATTAACACGCCTGTGATCAGCATTATCGGCGCTTGACTGCTCCTGCCTGGATCTCAGGCACGGAGCAGTCATTCGTCGATCGGACACCGGGGAGGCAGGTAAGAGCCCTCCCGGTGTCCGATCAGCTGTTCGGGACGCCGCGATTTCACCGCGGCGGTCCCGAACAGCCCGACTGAGCAGCCGGGTCACTTTCACTTTCACTTTAGAAGCGGCGGTCAGCTTTGACCGCCGCTTCTAAAGGGTTAATACCGCACATCGCCGCGATCGGCGATGTGTGGTATTAGCCGCGGGTCCCGGCCGTTGATTAGCGCCGGGACCCACGCGATATGATGCGGGATCGCGGCGCGATCCCGCTTCATATCGCGGGAGCCGGCGCAGGACGTAAATATACGTCCTGCGTCGTTAAGGGGTTAAGGACACAGCCAATTTTGGCCTTAAAGACACAGACAATTTAACTTTTGTGTTTTGTTTTTTCCTCCTCGCCTTTTAAAAATCATAATTTCCATCCACAGATGCATGTGGTGGCTTGTTTTTTGCGTGACCAATTAATTACCATAAAATGTATGGCAAACCCCAAATTTTTTTATTTGTGGGAGGAGATTAAAAGTATGCAAATTTCTGAGGGTTTCACTTTTACGCTGTACACTTTACGGTAAAAATGACATGTTTTCTTTATTCTGTGGGTCAATATGATTAACCCCTTAAGGACACATGACGTTTTCATACGTCTCCATTTCAGAGTCCTTAAGGACACATGACGTATGAGAACGTCATATGTTTTACCGGCCCCCCGCAACCATCTGGAGCGGAGCCGGTGCCCAATGCCTGCTGAAATCGTTCAGCAGGAATCGGGGCATATCGCCCAGGGGGGTCATGATGACCCCCCATGTCGGCGATGGCCGCAGATCGCTGGACAATTCAGTTCAGCGATCTGCGGCGGATTCCGGGTCAATCGGGTCTACAGTGACCCGGTGACCCGGAATTATTGGCTGATCGGGGCTGTCAGAGACAGCCCCGAACAGCCATAGCCAGCAGGGGTGAGGTGGCACTGGTGCCACCTCACGATCGCCCTGATTCGTCGGCCGACCAATCAGGGCGCCTGCTGCGGGTGTCACTCCCGCAACCCGCTCCGCCCCTCTTCCGGAGGACGTGAGCGGGTGCGGGACGTGCACCCCGGGTGCTGGGGACCCCGATCCCCGGCGTCCCTGTTGGGATCGGGGCCCCAGGAGCAGCGACGGTGGCGGCGACGACGAGGGACTGACCTGTGCGGCGAGGATCGTTGGAGGTGAGTGACAGCCTCCTGCTGTTGCTTAGCAACAGCTCCCAGCATGCAAAAAGGCATGCTGGGAGCTGTAGTTATGCAACAGCAGGAGGCAGACCACCACAACTCCCAGCATTCCCTTATGGGCATGCTGGGACTTGTAGTTTTGCAACAGCTGGAGGCACATTTTTTCTATGGAAAAGTGTACCTTCAGCTGTTGTATAACTATAACTCCCAGCTTGCACAATCAGCTAAAGTGCATGCTGGGAGTTGTAGTGGTGCATCTGGTGGTTGCATAACTACAACTCCCAGCATGCCCGTTGGCTGTCGGTGACTGCTGGGAGTTGTAGTTTTGCAACAGCTGAAGGCACACTGAGTTAAGTAGCAAACCAGTGTGTCTCCAGCTGTTGCATAACTACAATCCCCAGCATCCCCAGCCAAAGTAGTATGCCTCCAGCTGTTGCATAACTACAAGACCCAGCATGCCCTTCCGCTGTCCGTACATGCTGGGGGTTGTAGCTTTTGCAACAGCTGAAGGCACACTGGTTGCAAAACACTGAGTTTGTTACCAAACTCGGTGTTTCACAACCAGTGTGCCTCCAGCTGTTGCAAAACTACAACTCCCAGCATGCACTGATAGGCCGTACATACTGGGAGTTGTAGTTTTGCAACAGCTGGATGTCCCCCCCCCCAATGTGAATGTACAGGGTACACTCACATGGGCGGAGGATTACAGTAAGTATCCGGCTGCAAGTTTGAGGTGCGGCAAAATTTCTGCCGCAGCTCAAACTGCTAGCGAGAAACTACTGTGAACCCCCTGCCCGTGCGACTGTACCCTAAAAACACTACACTACACTAACACACAATAAAATAAAAAGTAAAAAACACTACGTATACACATACCCCTACACAGCCCCCCTCTCCAATAAAAATGAAAAACGTCTGGTACGCCACTGTTTCCAAAACGGAGCCTCCAGCGGTTGCAAAACTACAACTCCCAGCATGCACTGATAGACCGTACATGCTGGGAGTTGTAGTTTTGCAACAGCTGGATGTCCCCCCCCCCAATGTGAACATACAGGGTACACTCACATGGGCGGAGGATTACAGTAAGTATCCGGCTGCAAGTTTGAGCTGCGTCAAATTTTCTGCCGCAGCACAAACTGCCAGCGAGAAACTACTATGAACCCCCCGCCCGTGTGACTGTACCCTAAAAACACTACACTACACTACCAAAAAATTTAATTAAAAGTAAAAAACACTACATATACACATACCCCTATACAACCCCCCTCCCCTCCCCAATAAAAATGAAAAACGTCTGGTACGCCACTGTTTCCAAAACGGAGCCTCCAGCTGTTGCAAAACAACTACTCCCAGTATTGCCAGATAGCCGTTGACTGTCTAGGCATGCTGGGAGTTTTACAACAGCTGGAGGCACCCTGTTTGGGAATCACTGGCGTAGAATACCCCTATGTCCACCCCTATGCAAGTCCCTAATTTAGGCCTCAAATGCGCATGGCGCTCTCATTTTGGAGCCTTGTCGTATTTCAAGGCAACAGTTTAGGGCCACATATGGGGTATCGCCGTACTCGGGAGAAATTGTGTTACAAATTTTGGGGGGTATTTTCTGCTATTACCCTTTTTTAAAATTTAAAATTTTTGGGAAAACAAGCATTTTAGGTAAAAAAAAAAAATTTTTTTTTTTACATATGCAAAAGTCCTGAAACACCTGTAGGGTATTAAGGTTCAAATTACCCCTTGTTACGTTCCCCGAGGGGTCTAGTTTCCAAAATGGTATGCCATGTGTTTTTTTTTTTGCTGTTCTGGCACCATAGGGGCTTCCTAAATGCGGCATGCCCCCAGAGCAAAATTTGCTTTCAAAAAGCCAAATGTGACTCCTTCTCTTCTGAGACCTGTAGTGCGCCAGCAGAGCACTTTTCACCCCCATATGGGGTGTTTTCTGAATCGGGAGAAATTGGGCTTCAAATTTTGGGGGGTATTTTCTGCTATTACCCTTTTTAAAATTGTAAAAATTTTGGGAAACCAAGCATTTTAGGTAAAAAAAATATATATTTTTTTACATATGCAAAAGTCGTGAAACACCTGTGGAGTATTAAGGTTCACTTTACCCCTTGTTACGTTCCCTGAGGGGTCTAGTTTCCAAAATGGTATGCCATGTGTTTTTTTTGCTGTCCTGGCACAATAGGGGCTTCCTAAATGCGGCATGCCCCCCAAAAACCATTTGTCGCTCCTTCCTTTCTGAGCCCTCTACTGCGCCCGCTGAACAATTAACATAGACATATGAGGTATGTGCTTACTCGAGAGAAATTGGGTTTCAAATACAAGTAAAAATTTTCTCCTTTTTACCCCTTGCAAAAATTCAAAAATTGGGTCTACAAGAACATGCGAGTGTAAAAAATGAAGATTTTGAATTTTCTCCTTCACTTTGCTGCTATTCCTGTGAAACACCTAAAGGGTTAATACACTTACTGAATGTCATTTTGAATACTTTGGGGGGTGTAGTTTTATAAGGCAGTCTTTTATGGGGTATTTCTAATATGAAGACCCTTCAAATCCACTTCAAAACTGAACTGGTCCCTGAAAAATAGTGAGTTTGAAAATTTTGTGAAAAATTTCAAAATTGCTGCTGAACTTTGAAGCCCTCTGGTGTCTTCCAAAAGTAAAAACTCATAAATTTTATGATGCAAACATAAAGTAGACATATTGTATATGTGAACCCAAAAAAATATATATTTGGAATATCCATTTTCCTTACAAGCAGAGAGCTTCAAAGTTAGAAAAATGCAAAATTTTCATTTTTTTCATCAAATTTTGGTATTTTTCACCAAGAAAGGATGCAAGTTACCATAAAATTTTATCACTAAGTTAAAGTAGAATATGTCACGAAAAAACAATCTTGGAATCAGAAGGATAACTAAAAGCATTCCAGAGTTATTAATGTTTAAAGTGACAGTGGTCAGAATTGCAAAAAACGCTCCGGTCCTTAAGGTGTAAAATGGCCTGTTCCTTAAGGGGTTAAAATTATACCCCTGATTACATACTTTTCTATTATTGTACTGCTTTAAAAAAAAAACTGAAACCTTTTTTGCAAAATAAGTATGTTTAAAATTGCCCTATTTTGACCACCTATAACTTTCCCATTTTTCCGTATATGGGGCTGTATGAGGGCTTATTTTTTCCAATGTACTAGCCACCATGCCCCCTCCCATGAACATGAATGGAGGAGGCGTGATGTCACGAACACAGAAGCTCCAAGCATCCGTGTTCTGGATGCCGCTGCTGCCAGCTCGGAGATCACGGGGGTCCCCTGTGATCAGTCATCTTATGCCCTATCCTTTGGACAGGGGAGAAGATGTTTTCCGGCAGAGTACCTCATTAAGGGGTTACACAATAAATATTGACATAGATTGACCGATCACTTGGTTAAGGTGTAGAATGCGGTAATAAATTTATGCTATAAGTAGCCTATTGTATGTCTTTAAAAAAGTAAAATTTTTCATTTATCAATCTAAAGAAAATTATGCCAATGGATTGGGTCTAGAAGATTTTTGGCAAATGAAGGCCTTTATGCCCCTCAAACGTTGCAATATTGTTTAATAATGTTATTGTGGATAACATTTTTGGGTTAGCCTCATCTCATCCTTTTTAAAGGGGAGTATTGCTATGTCAAGATTTGTGGGGGTCCTAGTGGTTGGATTCCCACCAATTAGCTTGTTATCCTCTGTCCTATGGATAAACCCAAAAATGTTATCCATAGCTGGAGTTAAGCAATACTTCTAAACCAGAGGGACATAACGACTTACATTTGTCAAGCATTTTGTGACCCCAAGCCATTGGGATAATTTTTTGTAGATTGATAAATGTAAAATGACCGTATATGCATGGTTCTCTCTATTTCTTCTGGGGATAATCTTATCTCCATTCTCAGGATTGGTGTGGGGGTCCCAGTGTTTGGACTCGATCACCTTGTTGTCCCTATGGATAGGGGTTAAAATGTTGACATGGGACAAAACCTTTAATGATATCCTTATCTGAGGAAAGGTGGACATGCAGCCCCTTTTTCTGGGTTCTTGAAATTTATCAACTTTATTCCAATTTTTTCTATAGTTGGAGACTATGGCTCTCACTCTGACTCACTGAAGTCTCTGAACCTTAGAAATGGCTTTCCAGACAGCTACATTAATATTAATATATTTATCATTTCTTTTTTTTTTTTTTTATTACAATAGAATAGGTTGAATATGTTGCTTGCTGGTTTATATCAGTATACATGGCATAAATGATTGGAATGACAATATTGCAGTTAAGGTTATTGTTTCATGTATGAAAAATTTTGGCTAAAATGTAAAGCAGCTGCAGAGATTTATATCTGAGCCAGTGGTTACAGTAGGCAGTAGTCATAAGGAAAGGCCCATGGTCCTAAAAGACGCTTGACTTATAAAATCCTTCTTCAAAAAACCGATATACATTTACTGTCTTTGCATACAAAGGGAAGCACAAGTGGACATAATTATAATACATTATAATTTTATAAATGAAACAGACACACATTTACTAGAGAAACAAAAATAATGCATTTCCTCCACATTACAAGTTACTTAAAACCACAATGCTATAAACTGTTTCCGTAAGACATTTTCCTGAATTAACACACAAAAGAAATCTTAATTTTTGCCATCAATTTACCATTGACAAAGTCTTTATTATAGTCTTCATAGGCAAGAACCATATGTGCATATGGCACTGTGGCCACTACAATAAATCTTCCACTATTACTGTGTTGGTGGTAGTGTTTCTTCTTGTGGAGACCGCCAAGTTGGAGTAGGAGTCTTAAAGGCCAGACATAACACTTACTGGGACGTATGTATGTAAAATTACAAATCTACATTCTATAGAAAGAAGATAACTGGCTTTTTTGTTGCCACCTATTAAAGGCAGCTACACTGTAAGTTAATTTCCAACCTATTATAAAGCCTTCAAAAAGGGATTATCAGCTAAAGTGGAATCTATTTTAAAATAAAAAATATTGTAAAAGTACACTATGAATCCATTTCACACTGTGCTATACTATTTACCAATAAAGCTACATATCAGTCAATGTGTAAAAGACAAGTAATAAGGAACAGGGAATTGATAAAGAAGGGGAAACAAAGTAAAAGCGCAAAGCATTAATAAAAGACAGATACACAAAAAGAAGGGTATTAATCCTCTTCTTTATTGCATCCAGACTATTTATGATGGTATAGCCTGAGGCTGGGTTCACAAAGTGTAAAATTTGGCATGTATTTTAATTTACATGCATATTTCTCTAATATTTAAAGTGTACTGCATTTTGAAGGAAATTTGCTTGTGACATAAAATATGATACAAGAATTTAGGTGCACTGCTGTGGTAGATGTAAACAATGATATTGGCTAACCCTCAACACTGATGTTAAAATTTAGACATTAGCCAGTATATCCTTATATGAAGGACATACCTGAGCCCGCACACCAACGTCAAACCTTGTGAGTCGGCCTAATGCTGCCGTAATTGCCCACTGGCCCCTGGTTTTGCTTATCACGCACAGGTAAGTTTAGCGTTAGGTCCCGTGCCACTTGAGAAACCTTGGCATTGGTGTGCGGGCTCAGGTATGTCCATCATACAAGGATATACTGACTAATGTCTCAATTTTAACATCAGTGTTGAGGGATAGCCAATGTCATTGTATACATCTACTACAGCAGTGCACCCATATTCTTGTATTGTATTATTCTAATTGTTACACATCCACACCGTCTATCTGGTGTAGGATCTCATTGTGGCACTTGTAGTCCGCTGCAGGAATCCTCTATTGTGTGCATTTTTATGCTGGGGATTGCCCCTAGCAACAGACGACAAGGGCAGGATCTGCTCCCCCAGCATAAATGCCCAACTGCATTTGGGGTTGAGCACCTCCAGCCATTTGAGACCACGTCTTTGTTGTTGTTTGAAATAAAATATGAGCAGAAAAATATACGATGTGTGAACCCAGCCTAAAGCTGTCCCGACTCCCGGACTGTTGTTTTCTTCCAGTCCACAACTGGGCATTTTCTGAAGCAGATGTGCAGCAGAAAATATGTGTGTGTGAACGCACCATAGAGGAGTATTCCCTTCTCCTGATTTTGGTTTCCCAGCCCTTCGTACTGTTTGTGGCCACCAGAGCTGGTTAGTAGAGATGAGCGAATTGTTGAAAAATTCGATTTGTCCGATTTGCCGATTTATCTGAACAAAAAATGCTTCGGTCCGAACGTATTTGTGGCCAATCTCTATAAAAAATGGCTATTTCTGGCCTACAGAGAGCCTCAATAGGGGTGTAGAACACTTTGCCTTGTCGTAACATGCATATAGAGAGTGCTGTGTTAGTGAAGTAATACTGTTATTTAGTATGATGCTATTAGAATCACTGACGCAGAGCATCTGGATGTGGCAGCAGGGAGACCATATGGCATCACAATTGAAGAGATCTAAGATATTTTATGTAATTTTAATTTAATTTAAGTTTATTTTAATTTTTAAAATCCTTTTTTGAGGACCCATTCTGGTGAGCATCGAGCTGGCGGTCTTCCGCGAGTCGAGCTATCACCTGTTTCAACCCCTGCCTCTCAGGGCCCCCCGAATGTGAAAGTGCGAATGTTTCATTCAATCAGTTATGGTTCATTGTCATTGCTCCAACCTGTTTAATTGGATTCTTGTGGTAATTCCACAGGTCGTATATGACGTCAACGACCATAGGGCCTCAGTCTTAAAAAGATTACATCGATTTTTTATTTATTTATTAAAAGGGCTATTATTTAAATTTAAGATTTTGATTAGATTCACAAGTTTAACCCCTTAACCCCTTAAGGACGCAGTCCTTTTTCACCTTAAGGACTGAGCCCTTTTTCGCAATTATGACCACTGTCGCTTTACGAATTAATAACTCGAAAACGCTTTTACCGAATATTCTGATTCTGAGATAGTTTTTTGTGACATATTCTTCTTTATTTTGGTGGTAAATTTTCGGTGTTACTTGCATCCTTTTTTGATGAAAAATCCCCAAATTTCATGAAAATTTGGAAAATTTAGCATTTTTCTAACTTTGAAGCTCTCTACTTATAAGGAAAATGGATATTCCCAATAAATTTTATTTTGATTAACAAATACAATATGTCCACTTTATGTTGGCATCATAAAATGGACATATGCAGTTTGGCCTTCCTAGTGGTTGCCACAGCAAAGATCACTTTACTTTCACTTTCATTCCAACCGTCCGTCCATCCCCCCCCCCACCCCACCGTAGTTTCCCTACCTGAGCCATTGGTCAGAATCAGTTCTGACCAATGGAAGGGGATAGGAGGAGATTGCAGCACTGCAACCTCCCTCCTAGCCCTCAGGATGATCGGGGCTGTCACTGACAGCTCCAATCATACCTATTTTCCAGGTGATCGGGTCACCAGAGACTCGATCAGCCCGGAATAGCAGAAAATCGCATGTCTGAATTGACATGCGATTTTCTGCGATTGCTGACATGGGGGGTCTCAGGACTCCCCTGGGCGACATGCCAGGATGCCTGCTGAATGATATCAGGAGGCATCCCGGTCCGGTCCCCAACTGGCTAGCGGCGGGGACCGGAATTCCCACGGGCGTATGCATACGGACTCAGACCCTCCAGCGGTTCCGGTGGAAAAACAGGTGGGTGCCGCATGCAATAATGCGGGGGTTCCCAGCGCCGGGACCCCCACAATCAGACATCTTATCCCCTATTCTTTGGATAGGGGATAAGATGTCTAGGGTGGGAGTACCCCTTTAACCCCTTCATGACGAGCGACGTACATGTACGGCGCCGCGAAGTGTCACTTGGCGCGCGGCGACGTACATGTACGTCGCGGGGTTCCGAGAGCGCCGCGTCACCGGTAGCGGTGATCGGGCCGGGATGACTGCTGTTATCTAACAGCAGGCATCCCGGCACATCGCCGAGGGGGGTCCTGAGACCCCCCCATGACCGCGATGCGCGCAAATCGCAGGTCAATTCAGACCTGCGATCTGCGCAATTCCGGGTCATACGGGTCACTGGTGACCTGGTGACCCGGAAAATAAGAGGGATCGGGGGTGTCCGAGACACCCTCGATCCCCCTAAAGGGATAGGAGTTTGGTGGCAGGGGTGCCACCCCTCCTATCCCTGCTATTGGTCGGCCGAGCGACTGACCGATAGCAGACCGGGGGGAGGGGGGGTTAAAGTTCGGTTCCCCCGCTTTGCCCACCTATCGGTGTCCGGGCAAAACGGGGGAACCGTCCAGGGAAGGTCGGCGCCGAAGGTCCCTACCTGGATCCCGGATCCCCGTTCGCGATCCTCCCCCACGTGCGGCGGCGGCGGCAGCAATACTTCCGGGTCCTGCTAGGTGAGTTGTTGCCTAGCAACATCCGGAGGGCCACAGTTTACAGTGGTCTCTAAACCGTGGCCCTCCAGATGTTGCAAAACTACAACTCCCAGCATGCCCAGACAGCTGTTTGCTGTGTGGGCATGCTGGGACTTGTAGTTTTGCAATATTTAGAGGGGTTCAGGTTGTAGATCACTAAGTGGTCTCAAACTGTAGCCCTCCAGATGTTGCAAAACTACAACTCTCAGCATGCCCAGACAGTAGTTTGCTGTCTGGGCATGCTGCGAGTTGTAGTTTTGCAACATCTGGAGGGCCACAGTTTTGAGACCACTGGACAGTGATTTACAACTTGAACCCCTCTAAATCTTGCAAAACTACAACTCCCAGCATTCAGGAACAGTATAAGGCTGTCTTGGCATGCTGGGAGTTGTACTTGCGTGCCTCCAGCCATTGCATAACTACATCTCCCAGCATGCCCTTCCGCAATCAGTACATGCTGGGAGTTGTAGTTTTGCAACAGCTGGAGGCACACTGGTTGGAAAATACTGAGTTAGGTCATAGAACCTAACTCAAGGTTTTCCAGCCAGTGTGCCTCCAGCTGTTGCAAAACTACAACTCCCAGCATGCATGGTCTGTCAGTGCATGCTGGGAGTTGTAGTTTTGACCCCCCTCCCATGTGAATGTACAGGCTACATTCACACTGGCGGCAGATTACAGTGAGTTCCCCGCTACAAATTTAAGCTGCGGGAAATTTTCGCCGCAGCTCAAACTCCTAGCGGGAGACTCAGTGTAATCTGCCGCCAGTGTGAATGTAACCTAAAAACACTACACTAACATAAAATAAAGAGTAAAACACTACATATACACACGTACACTGCCCCCCCTACCACTCCCCCTTCCCCAATAAAAATGAAAAACGTATTGTATGGCAGTGTTTCTGAAATGGAGCCTCCAGCTGTTGCAAAACAAAAACTCCCAGCATTTCTGGACAGCAATTGACTGTCCAAGCATGCTGGGAGTTTAGCAACAGCTGAAGGCACCCTGTTTGGGAATCACTGGCATAGAATACCCCTATGTCCACCCCTATGCAAGTCCCTAATTCAGGCCTCAAATGCGCATGGCGCTCTCACTTTGGAGCCCTGTCGTATTTCAAGGCAACATAATAGGGTCACATATGGGGTATCGCTGTACTCGGGAGAAATTGCCTAACAAATTTTTGGGGGCTTTTTCTCCTTTTACCCCTTATGAAAAGGAACAGTTTTTTACACTAACATGCTGGTGTTGCCCTATACTTTTCATTTTCACAAGAGGTAAAATGGAAAAACACCCCCCAAAATTTGTAACGCAATTTCTCCCGAGTACGGAGATACCCCATATGTGGGCGCAAAGTGCTCTGGGGGCGCACAACAAAGCCCAGAAGGGAGAGTGCGCTATGTACATTTGAGGTGATTTGCACAGGGTTGGCTGATTGTTACAGCGGTTCTTACAAACGAAAAAAAAAAACAAACCCACATGTGACCCCATTTTGGAAACTACACCCCTCACGGAATGTAATAAGGGGTGCAGTGAGAATTTACACCCCACAGGTGTCTGACGGATCTTTGGAACAGTGGTCCGTGAAAATGAAAAATTTTGCACAGCCCACTGTTCCAAAGATCTGTCAGACACCAGTGGGGGGTAAATGCTCACTGCACCCCTTATTACATTCCGTGAGGGGTCTAGTTTCCAAAATGGTATTTTTATTTTACATATGCAAAAGTCGTGAAACACCTGTGGGGTATTAAGGCTCACTTTATCCCTTGTTACGTTCCTCAAGGGGTCTAGTTTCCAAAATGGTATGCCATGTGTTTTTTTTTTGCTGTTCTGGCACCATAGGGGCTTCCTAAATGCAACATGCCCCCCGAACAAAATTTGCTCTCAAAAAGCCAAATATGACTCCTTCTCTTCTGAGCATTGTAGCTCGTCCGCAGTGCACTTCAGGTCCACTTATGGGGTACCTCCATACTCAGAAGAGATGGGGTTTCAAATTTTGGGGGGTCTTTTCTGCTATTAACCCTTTAAAAAATGTGAAATTTGGGGGAAAACCAACATTTTAGTGAAATTTTTTTTTTTTTTTACATATGCAAAAATCGTGAAACACCTGTGGGGTATTAAGGCTTACTTTATTCCTTGTTATGTTCCTTAAGGGGTCTAGTTTCCAAAATGGTATGCCATGGTTTTTTTTTTGCTGTTCTGGCACCATAGGGGCTTCCTAAATGCGACATGCCCCCCAAAAACCATTTCAGAAAAACTTACTCTCTAAAATCCTCTTGTCGCTCCTTCGCTTCTGAGCCCTCTACTGTGCCCGTCGAACACTTTACATAGACATATGAGGTGTGTCCTTACTCTAGAGAAATTGGGCTACAAGTATAAGTATACATTTTCTCCTTTTACCCCTTGTAAAAATTCAAAAATTGGGTCTACAAGAGTGTAAAAAATGAAGATTTAGAATTTTCTCCTTCACTTTGCTGCTTTTCCTGTGAAACACCTAAAGGGTTAAAACATTTACTGAATGTCATTTTGGATACTGTGGGGGGTGCAGTTTTTATAATGGGGTCATTTATGAGGTATTTCTAATATGAAGACCCTTCAAATCCACTTCAAACCTGAACTGGTCCCTGAAAAATTGCGAGTTTGAAAATTTTGTGAAAAATTGGAAAATTGCTGCTGAACTTTGAAGCCCTCTGGTGTCTTCCAAAAGTAAAAACTCGTCAATTTTATGATGCAATCATAAAGTAGACATATTGTATATGTGAATACAAAAAAAAATTATTTGGAATATTCATTTTCCTTACAAGCAGAGAGCTTCAAAGTTAGAAAAATGCAAAATTTTTAATTTTTTCATAAAATTTTGGGAGTTTTCACCAAGAAAGGATGCAAGTTACCACAAAAATTTACCACTATGTTAAAGTAGAATATGTCACGAAAAAACAATCTCAGAATCAGAATGATAACTAAAAGCATTCCAGAGTTATTAATGTTTAAAGTGACAGTGGTCAGATTTGCAAAAAAAGGGCTTCGTCCTAGAGGTGAAAATGGGCTCCGTCCTTAAGGGGTTAAGGACCAGACCAATTTTATTTTTGCATTTTCGTTTTTTCCTCCTCGGCTTCTAAAAATCATAACTCTCTTATATTTCCATCCACAGACCCATATGAGGGCTTGTTTTTTTGCATCACCAATTGTAATTTGTAATGACATATCTTATTTTACCATAAAATGTACGGTGCAACCAAACAAATATTATTTATGTGGGAAAATTGAAAAGAAATCTGCAATTTCGCAAATTTTGGAAGGTTTTGTTTTCCCGCTGTACACTTTCCGGTAAAAATTACATGTTTTCTTTATTCTGTGGGTCAATACGATTAAAATGATACCCATTTTATATGCTTTTCAGTAATTGTACTGCTTAAAAAAAATCTCAAACCATTTTAACAAAATTAGTATGTTTGAAATTGCACTATTTTGACCAACTATAACTTTCTAATTTTTCCATATATGGGGCGATATGGGGGCTCTTTTTTTGCGATACATGATCTGCAGTTTTTATTAGTACCACTTTTGCTTAGGTTTTACTTTTAATACATTTTTTATAAATTTTTTTTGGAATAAAATGTGACAAAAAAGCAGCAATTTTGGCCTTTTTTTTTTTTTTTACGTTTATGCCGTTCAACGTACGGGATAATTAACAATATATTTTAATAGTTCAGACTTTTACGCACGTAGCTATACCAAATATGTGTATTAATTATTTTTTTTACGCTTTTTTGGGCGTAAAATGGGAAAAATTTACATTTTACTTTTTTATTGGGGGAGGGGATTTTTCAAATTTTTTTTCATAGTAAGAATTTATTAAGTTTTCTTGATACAAAAAACAAGCAAAAAACATCTGAGCATCAACCTCTAAAAACTCAAGATGCTAAGCCCCAGGTTATCGACTGTCCCAGTCCATGTGTTGGTCTACTGTAGAGTCCGGACTGGAGTCTAAACCGAGCACTCTGTTTGATCGTCAGTTCGACGGCTGCCACGAGGTTCGGCCAGGAACGGGCGCCCTTCTCAGCAAGGAGTAGGAGATATGTATAGGGAAAGGGTTACGAGGGGCCCAACGAGTGGACAGTCCCTGGGGCAGGGAAAAAAGACTCATTAAACCAGTCTAGAGGTGTGCGTAAACAGGTTTGACATGTAACAATGGAGACTAAGGAGAGAAAGAAAAGCAAGAAGGTGGGGGAGGTATATAACAGAGGCAGACAGAACAAGCAGGAGGAAAACACGTAGGGAAGAAAGGAAGGGAAAGAGAGCGGGAGGAAAGAGAAGGAAAGGTCCACAAAGAGTGTTTAGAATACCTCATAAGATGGACGAAGCCTGGAGCCCCCAGACACCCAGGGCAGAATCATTGGCAGGACCGGGTAATGTCAATCCCATGGAGGGAGATGGATAATCAGCTAAAGGCAGGGTTTCAAATTCAGTAGAGGCCATGAACTCCATCCAAGGCCTCCAGGTGGCCAAAAATGTGTCCAGTTGGTTGCGGGAGTCAGCCAAAAGTTCCTCCATACGGTGTATGTGGGAGACCTCACGAAGCCAGGATGACACCATGGGGGCAGTCGATGACTTCCATAGTCTAGGGATCACAGTCCTAGCCACTGAAGGAAGTGCTGAAGTCTAGACGAGTGTCTCGGTAGGCTGGTCGGGGGGATGGACAGCAAAAACATCTTAGGCGTTTTGTCAACAGGGTGGGATATTAGTTTGGACATTATGGCTAGCGTGTGGGACCAAAAGTGTGTTAAGACTGGACAGTCCAGCCAGATATGGGTCATGGTGCCACCAGATTCTCCACAACGCCAACACACATCAGAGACATCAGGGTAAATTCTAGCTAAGAGAGATGGGACCCTATACCACCTCGTCATGAGCTTATAGTTGGTTTCCTGTGCTTTGCACGAGATCGAGGATCTGTGACACCATGAGAAAGCTAGATTCCACTCTTCTGTAGTGAAGGGAAAACCCAGTTCCCTCTCCCAAGCCGAGCAGAAGGATGGGAGTCCTGCAGTGGCGGCTGTCAAGAGATGGGCATAGGAGGGGCCAGTGGGTTTGTATAGTGGCGTGTGTGAGGTGCAGAGGGGTTCAAAGGGCGTGAGCTCTCTGGTTAGGGCCAGGCTGCCCCCTTGGGTGTTGAAGAAATGTGTAAGTTGGGAATGTTGGAACACTTGCCTGGCCGACGGGGTGGAACCCCCGAGGAGGTCTGGGAGCGATCTCAAGCCATCGGGGCCTATCAGATCTCAAAGATCGGGCACATTCTCCCGCCGGAAGGACAGGAAGGCCGTGGCGTGCTGAGCCGGTGGAAAGACCGGATTGCCAAACAGGGGAGTGAGTGGACCTGAGGGTGCAACGAGGGATAGGCTCCTCAGGTATGACTTGAATGTCGCAGCCATGGAGGCTACTATAGGTGGGGTATCCGGAGATACTCTCTTTGGTAGGGAGTAACTAGGCAGCCACAGGAAGGACTTCAAATCCAGCCCTGAGGTTCTACTTTCAAATGACACCCACTGTTTCACAGACCTATTGTGAAAGCTATCCAATAACCTAGTCAGTACTGTGACTGGATAGTAGGATATAAAGTCCAGCAGTGCCAGGCCTCCTTCCCGTTTCCGCCGAATCAAAATCTGTCTAGCTAAGCGGGGGTAACGGCAAACCCAAACGAACCCAGTTAGGAGCGCAGTGACCTACCCGAAGAAGGAGCGAGGTACATTCACAGGGATACCAGAGAAAAGGTAGAGCAGGTAGGGGAGGATGTTCATTTTGAACACGTTAATCCTGCCCAGCCACGAGAAGTCCTTGTGCTCCCACCTGGCGAAGTCCGAACGCAGCATCTGTAGGAGAGGGGGGAACTTAAGGCGGTAGGTGTTTGACAAGTCTGCAGGGATATGGATACCGAGATATGTGAGTGAACTGGCTTGCCACTTGAAGGGGTACGATGATTTCAGGGACGAGAGGAGTCGAGGGGGAATTGTGATATTTAGGGCCTCGCACTTGGAGGGGTTGAGTTTATAGTTACTAAGACTGGAAAATGTATTCAGGGTCGCCAAGAGGGATGGGAGGGATATCAACAGGGACGTCAGGAATAATAGAAGGTCATCGGCAAAAGCCGAACATTTATAATGGGACGGAGGCAGAGAAACCCCACGTATGTCAACATTTTGTCTGATGTCCACCAATAGGTGTTCCATACAGAGGACATACAATAGGAGAGACAAGGGACACCCCTGCCTTGTGCCATTACGGATAGGGAAGGGAGAAGAGAGTTGACCATTTACCCGGATCTGAGCAGACGGATTAGAATATAGGGCCATTATTTTGCCTCTCAGTACCTCGCCCAGGCCTATTTGAGAGAGTGTAGCCTCCAAGAATTCCTAATCCACTCGATCGAAGGCCTTCTCCGCGTCCAGCGATAGGAGTAAGAGAGGGATCTTACGTTGCTGTACATAGTGAATGGTGGAGAACACCCTAAGTGTGTTGTCCCGTGCCTCCAGTCCGCGGACAAAGCCCACCTAATCGGGGTGGATGAGGGAGCCCAGGTGGACAGCCAGCCTGTTCGCAATCAGTTTCGCAAACAATTTGGTGTCCACATTTATGAGAGAAATCGGCCTGTAACTAGAGCAAAGCAGGGGGTCTTTATCCTCCTTCGGGATGTCCGTGACATAGGCTCTCATAAAGAAGGGGGGAGTGGGGCATTCGGGGAAACTTTGTTAAAAGCCGTGAGGAGCGGGGATAGAAACTACGCCCTGAGGGTTTTATAGAATTTAGAGGTGTATCCATCTGGGCCCGGACTCTTACCGGAAGGCAGGGCAGAGATAGCGGTTCCCAACTCCTCAGGGGTGAATGGGGATTCCAGTGCTTGGACGGTATCAGTAGGTAGAGACGGGAGCGCAGTAGTCCTGAGATAGTGATGCAGGGATGAGGGGGCAGACATCAGCGTGGAGCGTGTAGCAGGCTTAGGCAGGTTGTACAGGTCTGTATAATATCTATGGAAAGCAGTAAGTATGTCAGGCGTGAGGGAGAAAGTGGAGCCAGAGGCCGTTTGTATGGCTGGTATGAACGTGGGGGATCGCTTTTTTCGGAGAGCGGAAGCCAATAGGCGACCGGATTTATTGCTCCACTCGTAAAATGTCTTGCCCTTGAGTTGTTTGTAATAGCGGTGTTTCGCGTTCAGGAGAGCCAGGAGCTCATGTCGAACTCGGATCAGTTCCCTGTACACCTGATCCTGCTGTGCGCGTTTGTGTTGAGTCTCTAGGAGTTGAAGTGTCTGCGTCAGTGAATGAAATTTAGCAGAGGCCTCCCTCTTCAACCGAGCCCCATGTCTCATCAACACTCCCCGGAGAATGCACTTCAAGGCGTCCCACTTAGCGGTAGGGGGTGTAGGGTCAGTGGCGTGATCATGCTCGAAGTGCGCAATCGAGTCCCTGAGGTCCTGCAAGCACAGAGCGTCCAAGAGCAGTGACTCATTAAGCTTCCACGAGGCATGAGGCTTGGCCAAAGAAGGGAGGGTAAATGTGCAGAAGATAGGAGCGTGGTCAGAGAGCGTCACTATGCTAATGGCAGCTGATGAGACAGTCGGAAGAAGATGGTGCGGAAGGAATATATAGTCAATCCTACTGTAAGCCTGTCTAGGGTGGGAATAGAACGTGAAATCCCTCCCCTGCGGGTGTAATGCCCGCCATACGTCACTAAGCTGTAGTTCATGCAATTTCCGTCTCAGGACCCTCAGCTTGGCTTGGGATGTAGTAGAGTGGCCCGTTGAAGTGTCACAGGAGGGAAAGAGGGGGACATTCATGTCACCACACAGCAGGATAGTCCCCGTTGCAAAGGCCGTCAGGGCATCCAGAGTGGCAACCAGGAACTGGACCTGAGACTGGTTAGGTGCGTATATGGATGCAATGGTGAATTGTTGGCCTGCCAGCGAACAGTTAAGGAAGATGTACCTAGTATTCTGGTCTATCAGTGTAGAGTCTACTTGAGCAGGTAGTGACCTGTGAAGTGCTATCGAGACCCCCTTCCTCCTGGCTTCATGATTCATGCTATGGAACCATTGCGAGTAGTATCTGGAATGGAGGGCTGGCACATGGCCTTCCTTAAAGTGCGTCTCCTGTAATGCAAGAATGTGTACCCGTTTGGTTATGAAAGGAGTATAGGGTTTGGGCCCTCTTCTCGGGGGTGTTGAAACCCTGGACATTTAGGGATGCTAGTTTAATGTCAACTGCCATGTCTACCACAGGGTGCAATGAGCGACTCACCCAGGCGTCCAGGGGTCATCCAGTCGTTCACCTCGGTGGAAGCAGGAGCATCAAGTAGTGTAGACCTGTGAAAGGAAATTGAAGGAGAGAAAGGCGTGAGGACACAAGAGGTACGGAAAAGCTGACGCATAGACATGAGAGCAGGGGGACTAAAGAGAGTAGCCATAAGGGCCAATAAGAAAGCCAGAGCCAGTCTGGCTATCAACCTAATGGGGTAAGCGTAGAAGGCGTGTGAATCGAAGGCCATACACCAAAACCAACGAGCCTAAAACACCCTAAAATATGTAACCAGGCAAGGGCCTAAGAACACGCAACTAAGCCGCTCTCTTCCAGGAAGGAGGAGAGGGCAATAGAACAGAAGGGACTATAAGTAGTGGAGCGGGCATAATGCCCTATGGCAATTAACTGATGGGAGGCAGTATATGACAGAGAGTAGACACTAGGGAAACCCTAAATGCAGGTGAACCAAGCCAACAAGGGAAACAGAAAAAAAACAGTATAATAAGCCAGTCAACATGCTGAATCCGCTAGTGGACCCAGAGAGGGGGAGTCCTCCGGATCGGGCCCTCAGAGCCGGCTGGATCAGAGTGCAAATACGTCACAATTGGCCTTTCAGGTCTTCCTCTTTGCTCTTTGCGGGAGAGGGGCCGCAGGAGAAGTTTCCGGGACACGTTGGGATGCTGAAGGTCTCAGGGTTGCTGAGGGCGTCGATCGGTCTCGTCGGCACATGGGATTACCCAATCCCTTCGGTGCAGAGGCTCCAACAGTCCATCCACTCAGGGAGAGAAACTGGAGGGAGTCTGAAAGTGTCCAGAAAGTGGGGAAGGTCATCAGGTCTCCTCAGGGTTGCAGTGGTGGATCCATATCTCGCTGTCAGGGAGAAAACCCCATCTATAAAGAATCTTGGCGTTTTGGAGAACTTGCAGCAGGGGTTTCAAAGTTGCTCTCAGGCGCAAGGTGCGGAGAGAGAAATCAGGATAGAGTAGGATCTGAGACCCGTTGTAGGTAAGATTCTTAAGGTCGAGGGCTTTCCTCATGATCTCGTCCTTTTGGGTGTAGTGGTGGACCCTGCAGATGATGTCCCGGGGTTTCTTCGGGTCGGGGTTTTTGGCCTTCAACGCTTGATGTGCCCTGTCTAGTTCTATAACGTTATCAGGCGGTTTCTGGAGCACCTCGTTGGACAGTCTCTGAAGAGTCGCTGCCAGCTCCTGCGGGGGCACCGTTTCCGGCATACCCTTAATTCTGATGTTATTTCTGCGATTTCTATTGTCCATATCGTCCAGATGGTGTATGAACTCAGAATGTTGCAGAGTAAGGGATCTGGTAGATTCCTGAAGAGAAGGTATCTGGGAGGAGACAGATTTCTTAAAATCCTCTAGATCAAGGACTTTGGTTTGCAGTTGTGAGATCTCTTTTTTGACAGGCTGGAGGTCCTTCTTCCATGCTGACTTAAGATCAGTTGCGAGCGATATCATGTCAGCTTTTGTTGGGAGCAGGGCTAGTAACACCTGGAGTTCAGGGTGGTCGCCTAGAGTATTGGCTGCCATTTCAGGAGTGGGTAATGCAGGTACCAGGGCGCTCTGGGCTGATGGTGGATAAGCGGCATTAGGTGACAGCGATGAGCGGTGTCTGGAAGACAGTGGCGAGCGGTGCGCCCCACTCTGTGAGTCATCTGAAGAGGAACAGCTGGGGCCGCATAACCGATTTGCAGCGAGGGAGACTTGAACAACTTTTTTTTCGCCGGGGGACTCGCACCCCAATCCGGTGTGACCGTGTCGTCAGAGGATTCACTAGAGTCTCTGTCAGACTTGGAGTCCGTAACCTTCATTTCCGTGGCCCAGTCCAATACATTCCTGGGTGGTGGGCCCGGGACCTGTGGGATCTCAGCAGGTGAATGGTGCACAGCAGGAGGTCTGGGCATACCCACACCACTACTAGTGAGCTCAGTCTCAAATATGGAGTTAGGAGAGAGTCTCATTGTGGAGGTGGGAAGGAGAGCCGAGGACCCCCGTATGGGCAGGCAGGGAGGAGAAGGCACATCGCCATGTTCATGTCTCCCTGGTGGGGAGGTGGAGGCTGGTGCAGGATGGAGATCTGGTGGGTTCATAGTCCCTGACAAAGGGGGAAAACCTTCATGTGGCCATGGAGAAGGAGAGGCGGGAGGGTCAGCTGTGTTGCGCTGCAGAGTAGGGGATGAAGCAGCTCCCCTCTCATCCCGCGGTGCGCCCTGCTGGTGAAGCACACGAGTCTGGGCCATTGGTACAGGGGAGGCCGGCTCCGTCGGCATGATGGCGGCCATGTCAGGCTGTAGCGTGGCAGGGGTGAGGGGAAGACTCCTACATCCCTGTACACTTGTGACCGCGGTCACTTGTTCCTCGTTCCCGTCTCCCTTCTGCTGGTAAGGTAGGTCCGTGGCAGGCGTCGGGAGGTTCACAGTGTGAGCTGCAGGCGTCCGGGAGATGCGCCCTCATGAGCATGAAGAGCAGACATGGCGGTCTCGGCAGGTCCCGCTGCAGAAGAGGCTTCCGTGTGGAGGTGGTGAGGGGTAAAAAAAGGCTGCAATCGAGCGTGGCCTGTCCACAGGTAGGTGAGGGCACTGCTGGGGTTTCTTATTGCGGCGCCTGCCTCCCATAATAGGCAAGATTAGCCCTCAATTAGTCGGCTCGGGCAGGAGCACTCAGTGTCTGCGACCTTTTTCCAGCGCGCCAGGCCACGCCCCCCTCGATTTTTCACATTTTATTTACTTTTTTATTTTACATTTTTCTACTTTTTTTTTTAACACTTTTTATGTCCCCATAGGGGACTATTCATAGCATTTAGTTGATTGCTAATACTGTTGAGTGATATGTATAGGACATAGCACTGATTAGTATTATCGGTGATCTTCTGCTCTGGTCTGCTCGATCTCAGACAAGAGCAGAAGACCCCGGGAGACGTCCGAAGCCGCCATGCTGCCATGCTGGATGATCAGATCCCCGCGGCAGCGCTGCGAGCCATCCGATCATCCATTCAAAGTACCGCACTGCCGCAGATGCCGTGATCTGTATTGATCACAGCACCTGAGGGGTTAATGGCAGACATCCGCGTGATCGCGGATGTCCCCATTACCAGCAGGTCCCCATTACCGGCAGGTCCCCGGCTGCTGATAGCAGCCGGGACCTGCCGGGCATGATCATGGCAGCACGTAAATGTACATCATGGTGCGTTCAACATCAACATGACGTACATTTACGTCCATTGTCATTAAGGGGTTAATGTCCTGGGTGCTCGAAGCCTTTACTTCAAACTAATACTGTATGAACACAAAACCCAGTATAACAAGGAGTCACATGGCGGGACAATGTCAGAGCCTAGAGGTGGCAGCAGCCCGACGAGACCATAGGGCCTCACAATAGAAAACATTAAAGATATTTTGTAAAATTTAAATTGAAGATTTCAGATAGATTAAAATTTTAAAAGTTTCAATTAAGGTGCTAACAGCATGAGCAGACCATATGGTGGCACAATGAGGAGACAATAATGTGGCAGAATGACACAGCCTGGAATTGGCGGCAGCAAGAGGAGACCATATAGTGGCAGAACGACCCAGCTTGGAAGTGGCAACAACCTGACACGACTATAGGGCCTCATAATCGAAAAGATTATAGCGTACCTGTCAGATCAAACCCAAAAATGTTTTTTATATATCCCTCAGTACCTAATCTTGACCATGTACATCTATTTTTTATGTGTCTAGCACCTTTACAAATTTTTTTATGACACTTTTAATTTAGCTCACTAGTCTGAATTCCTCTCAAAGGGAGAGGGCGTGGCCTCACTGTGCAGGTCTCCTCTCCCTCCCTCAGTATGCTGTCTGCTCACATCTCCCAAGCATTAGCAAAACTACAACTCCCAGCTTGTTCTCACTGACAGTAGTGGGACACAAGCTGATAGTGGGAGGATTTTTCCTCCAGCTGTGAGCCCTGCACTCACAACTGTCAATCAAGGAAGTGTGTCCATGATATAGGTGATGACACATGGACACAGCAGGACTAGTATGTGACCAAGCAGGCAGGGGGGGGGAGCAGTTGTTTGACTGGCTTTTTCTGTATGAAATACTGAAAATTTTCTAATGAAAGCAATTGCAGAACCTATTGGTTTTGCATGCTTTACAACATATCAAAAGTTTTTGTATCTGACAGTGCCCATTTAAAGATATTTTTAAAAATGTAATTGAAGATTTCAAATAGATTAACATGAAAATGTTTAATTAATGTGCGAGCAGCATGAGGAGACCACATGGCCACGGTGTGTCTGGGTCCTCTGTCTCATCTTCCTAATCACCCTGAATCTCCACAGCCTGCTCCTGCTCCTCCTCTCCTGTCAGATGGCTATAAAAACCACTAATTTAGCAAAATCTTGCCCGTGCTCCACTGTTGCCCTCTCCCTCCTCCTCCAGTTCTGCCCCCACAGGGCTCATGTGGCCACAAGATGTATTCACCACTGCCCTGACCAGCCATTGTTTCCAACACGTGTTGTGGGATATGAAGCAGTGGAATGACGTTGTTCATCTCGTAACATGGTATGCTGGAGGGGCATTTTTATTAAAATTATTAATTAGTGCACGCCACTGATGTCCTCCTCAGGTTCCTCAATAGTATGTGCTTCAGGAGCCTTAATGCCCTCAACACCACCTACCACACCACTCTCCTCATCACTACTTGCCAGCCTAGCGAAGGAAGCGTGGGATGTCTCCACCACTTCTTGGCTGGGCATTAGCTGCTGACTGTCCTCTAGTAGATCGTCCTGATTAAAAAGTGGAGGTGAATCCACAGCATAGGATACTTCTATGGGGGAGGGAACAGCATAGGATAGAGGCAATGGGAGGACAGGGACTGCTCATGGGCCATGCCAACTGATGGTTGTGTCTGAGGAACCCACCGACTGTTGACTGGGGGTGTCAGATGTCACTTGTGATAAAGTGGATGAACTAATTAACCAGTCAATGACAGCAAATGGGTTAGCTGGTCGAGACACGACCGCTAGCTGATACCAGGAGCTCAGGCCTCTCACTGCAACTCCTGCTGCCACTCGCCCCTAGTCTGCTGCGTCTGATGAATTTAGGTCTCTGCCACTCCTCTGTGCACAACCTGGCACTTCTCTGCTGGACATACTTAGTGCGTATATGAGGGGAGTACAATGCGCTCCACTCTGCTTAAAACAGTATTTGTCTAAAACACCAGTTTTGCTCTAGTTTGGCTGGCCTTTCACAATAACTAGGCCCTTAAGACTTTAACAGTAACGAAATGGTACACCACCTATGTACGCACAGGTTACACTTAACAGAGGAAAATACGCTTCGTTACTCAACCAGTATTAGGCACTAATAGCAGGTGATTATGGCTTTTAGTGCTCTGCTCACCCTAAATGGCTGGCTACTATTAGGTTTTCAGTTGTTGTACACACCAGTGCTGCAGCACACAGTAGCTGTGTACTACTCCCAAAATTGCACTCTCTCTCAATCTCTCTCACTTCCCTATCAGTGCTTCTAGGCTGGATTTTGGTTTGAGGTGAATCGCTGCTGTAATACACCCACAATTGCACTTTCTCTCTCAATCTCTCTCCCTTCCCTATCAGTGCTTCTAGGCTGGATTTGGGCTTGAGAAGAATTGCTGCTGTAATACACCCACAATTACACTTTCTTTCTCAATCTCTCTCCCTTCCCTATCAGTGCTTCTAGGCTGGATTTGGGCTTGAGATGAATTGCTGCTGTAATACACCCACAATTACACTTTCTTTCTCAATCTCTCTCCCTTCCCTATCAGTGCTTCTAGGCTGGATTTGGGCTTGAGGTGAATCGCTGCTGTAAAAATGCTTTTCTGTGCAACACACACTGCTCTCTGTCCCTCCCTCTCAGCAATAGAACACTGATGTGACTGGCCACAAGATGGCTACCAATGTGAATGTACCCTTGGCTATATTTAGTCAAAACACAGAAAAGTCGCACGCGATGTATTATGACAAAAGATGCTACAATTATATGTAAGAAAAGAGGGTAAATGGCTTGATGAATTCCCCCCGTTGGGCTATGCTCTTTGCTCAACTACTATTAAAATAAATTGGAGTTGCACAAATTGCATAATTTCCCTGCTTTGGCTGCTTCCCGACTACCTTGTGTGTCCACAAACAGGCTGGAGGAGGCCAGAAAGCCAAAAACAAGGGAAATACCCCTTTAAAACAGTTCACTGGGCACCAGATCTTATAGATAGTAGTCAGCTTACCCTGTTCCATTCCAGTATGGCCTCTTTAGCCACTGGCAATGGCATCATCAGTTGTCTTGATGATGGTCCTACACAATTCATGGCTACTCTTCACTAGTGATGCGGACACTCTGTCCTATAAAGAGGTCCGGCTGCAGGGCCAATCAGCTGCGATGCCAACACTCAGATATTAATGAGGGCTTGTGCAAACAGGATTCAGGGATCTTGACCCTCTCTTGTACAGAGCAAGGTGTTGGATGGTTAGGTGCGAGACCTTTAACATGGTTCTAAAGGGGGTAGTGGTACTCCTTGTGGAGACTATCAAATTGGTAGATTAACCATTCCCTAGAAGCAGAAAGCTGGCTCTTTGTGCCACCTAGTAGAGGTAGCTAACTACCCTGTAAGTTAATGTATGATCCATTAAAGAGCCTTAACACATGACTAGGGGGTTAACATCGAAATCAGACTCTCCGTCCAAAGAAAGAGAACCATGTCTATAAGGATAGCACTATTGTTCCAATTGTAGATAAGGGAGTGTTTTAGAAGGTCTGGAACATACACATTAGGTAAATTTTGAATAAACTTAGGGCTGGTGGACCATCTAGTGTGTATAAGGGTCACCTGCCACTCACCAACATCATATTCAGGATAAAGAAGAATTGGGCATACTAAAGCAAGTAAGCTTCTGCAAAAGGGGTCTCCCTGGGTTGCTTTCCTGTATCCACCAAAAACAAAAAAGGTTTGCCACACTATTTCTATGGGGCATTGGGACCTTTGGAGTCAAGACAAATACATATACTGTATCTGATGCTCATAAACCAGTTTTAACAATGCTGTACCCTGGTGAATTCATAAAGAATTTTGGAATACAGTCAGTACGTTGCAGACAGTAACTAAAGCAGATAACATCTCTATCTTCTGTTTTTTGAATTTCCTAATACCATACGACTCAGACTTTTATAATTTATTTTCTTTATTTCAGGTAATTTAAATCACAAACATTCTACATTCTTCCTAAATCTACAGTATAGGTCATTGTTTCATCCAGTAACTTTGTGTGCCTGTCTTACTCACAGTTGTAACTCACATGCAGACAAGACATTATTATGCTCCATGGAACAGTGAATAATAAATGTGTTGAGTCTGATGTCTTTTCTTTCCTCAATACATTCTTACAAGAATAAGACCACATTCCATGAAACATCCCCAGTCACGGCTCCAGCTATAATTGAGGAAAGGATTGTTGGGAATCTTTCTATTCCCCCATAAGGTGTATTACCCATGAAATATTGCATTGTAGTGAAAACATGAATACGTGGTTATTTCATTTGATGTCTCTGGATGGCTCAACAGTTGCCAAGAATTTTTAGCTTTTGTTTGGATTTGGGTGAGAGATCGTACTGGAAACAAACAGATATTTTGTCAGAAGGAATATGAGAACCTGTTTTATGCTTTCATTAGTCTTCATTATGCGACCATGACAGATTTAATTGCAGCTTCAATGTACATGAGTAAAAAACGTAAAATGTTTAAATGAACTGTGGCTCCCAAAAGCCATTATAAAAGATTAATGAGGAGCACTCTCTTAGAACTTAAATGAGTTTTTGCATCCCATCCCAGCAGCTTTCGTGGTTAGGCAATATTAGAACATTATTTGTTAGACCGCTTTGTCATAACTCATTATGTGCTATATAAGCTTTGATGGTTTTTCATCTGTTTTTAGAGATTTTAACCCTTTACTATCCATTGTCTCTAAAATATTTGTATGCACAAAATGACCCAAAGCTATTTCTAAAAGGTCTAGTAATTTCATTTGCAGATGCATCAAACTTATTTTTGTTTTACATATATGAAGAAAAGATGGAGTTATTTACAAAGGACATATTCTCGTATATACATTTTTATTAAATACTCAGATTAAAAATAGGAAGGATTCCACCCAGAGAGTGGGGGAACAATCTGGGGGTTCAATACGGGAATCTCATCCCTCATATACTCTAAACTTGTAAGTGTACCCAGAGGTACTCTCACAAAGTTTGTAGAGCTTCACGCCATACCGTGTCCGCTTTGAGGGAATATACTGGCGAAATATGAGTCGCCCCTTAAAACTGATAAGAGACTCATCTACCGAGAGCTCCCTAAGCCAATAGCAGCGCTCCTGGGGGGGGGGACGATGAAATCGCCACCTCCCCTTAGATACAGGAGGTGATTGGGGTGTATCTACGGGTCAGCGGGTCCCAAGTGACCCATATGACCTGTATCGCCGCAGATCGTCGGTGTAAATTCTATGAATTCTTTGCAAAAGTCATATAAACACATACGTCATATGTTGCCAAATATACTGTAAGGCCAAATCACAGTTTTAACCCCTTAAGGGCCCAGCCATTTTACACCTTAGGACCAGAGCATTTTTTGAACATCTGACCACTATCACTTTAAACATTAATAACTCTGGAATGCTTTTACATATCATTCTGATTCCGAAATAGTTTTTTCGTGACATATTCTACTTTAACAAAGTGGTAATTTTTTGTGGTAAATTGCATCCTTTCTTTGTGAAAAATTCAAAAATTTGATGAAAAAATTGAAAATTTTGCATTTTTCTAACTTTGAAGCTCTCTTCTTGTAAGAAAAATAGATATTCCAAATAAATTTTATTTTCATTCACAAATACAATATGTCTACTTTATGTTTGCATCATAAAATTGACATGTTTTAACTTTTGGAAGACACCAGAGGGCTTCAAAGTTCAGCAGCAATTTTCAAATTTTTCACAAAATTTTCAAACTCACTATTTTTCAGTGACCAGTTCAGTTTTGAAGTGGATTTGAAGGGTCTTCATATTAAAAATACCCCACAAATGACCCCATTATAAAAACTGCACCCTCCAAAGAATTCAAAATGACATTCAGTAAGTGTTTTAACCCTTTAGGTGTTTCACAGGAATAGCAGCAAAGTGAAGGAGAAAATTGTAAATCTTCATTTTTTACACTCGCATGTTCTAGTAGACCCAATTTTTTAATTTTTACAAGGGGTGAAAAGGAGAAAATGTTTACTGGTATTTGAAACCCAATTTCTCTCGAGTAAGGACATACCTCATATGTCTATGTTAATTGTTCGGCGGGCGCAGTAGAGGGCTCAGAAGGGAAGGAGTGACAAATGGTTTTTGAGGGGCATGTGACCTTTAGGAAGCCCCTATGGTGCCAGAACAGCAAAAAAAAAAAAAAACCCATGGCATACCATTTTGGAAACTAGACCCCTCGGGGAACATAACAAGGGGTAAAGTGAACCTTAATACCCCACAGGTGATTCACGACTTTTGCATATGTAAAAAAAAATTAATTTTTTTTTTACCTAAAATGCTTGGTTTCCCAAAAATTTAACATTTTTAAAAAGGATAATAGCAGAAAATAACTCCCAAAATTTGAAGCCCAATTTCTTCCGATTCAGAAAACACCCCATATGGGGGTGAAAAGTGCTCTGCTGGCGCACTACAGGTCTCAGAAGAGAAGGAGTCACATTTGGATTTTTGAAAGCAAATTTTGCTCTGGGGGCATGTCTGATTTAGGAAGCCCCTATGGTGCCAGAACAGCAAAAAAAAAAAAAAAACACATGGCATACCATTTTGGAAACTAGACCCCTTGGGGAACGTAACAAGGGGTAAAGTGAACCTTAATACCCCACAGGTGTTTCACGACTTTTGCCTATGTAAAGAAAAATTTTTTTTTTCCTAAAATACTTGGTTTCCCAAAAATTTTACATTTTTAAAAAGGGTAATAGCAGAAAATACCCCCCAAAATTTGAATCTCAATTTCTCCCGATTCAGAAAACACGACATATGGGGGTGAAAAGTGCTCTACTGGCGCACTACAGGTTTCAGAAGAGGAGTAGTCGCATTTGGCTTTTTTAAAGCAAATTTTGCTCTGGGGGCATGCCGCATTTAGGAAGCCCCTATGGTGCCAGAACAGCAAAAAAAAAAAAAACACATGGCATACCATTTTGGAAACTAGACCCCTCGGGGAACATAACAAGGGGTAAAGTGAACCTTAATACCCCACAGGTGTTTCACGACTTTTGCATATGTAAAAAAATAATAATAATTTTTTACCTAAAATGCTTGGTTTCCCAAAAATTTTACATTTTTAAAAAGGGTAATAGCAGAAAATACCCCCCAAAATTTGTAACACAATTTCTCCCGAGTACGGCGATACCCCATATGTGACCCTAAACTGTTGTCTTGAAATACGACAGGGCTCCAAAGTGAGAGTGCCTTGCGCATTTGAGGCCTAAATTAGGGACTTGCATAGGGGTGGACATAGGGGTATTCTACGCCAGTGATTCCCAAACAGGTTGCCTCCAGCTGTTGTAAAACTCCCAGCATGCCTGGACAGTCAGTGGCTGTCTGGCAATACTGGGAGTAGTTGTTTTGCAACAGCTGGAGGCTCCGTTTTGGAAACAGTGGCGTACCAGATGTTTTTCATTTTTATTGGGGAGGGGGGCTGTGTAGGGGTATGTGTATATGTAGTGTTTTTTTACATTTTATTTTGTGTTAGTGTAGTGTAGTGTAGTGTTTTTAGGGTACAGTCGCACGGGCAGGGGTTCACAGTAGCTTCTCGCTGGCAGTTTGATTTGCGGCAGAAAATTTCCCGCAGCTCAAACTTGCAGCCGGATACTTACTGTAAACCTCCGCCCATGTGAGTGTACCCTGTACATTCACATTGGGGGGGGGGGGGGGGGGGGGGGACATCCAGCTGTTGCAAAACTACAACTCACAGCATGTACGGTCTATCAGTGCATGCTGGGAGTTGTAGTTTTGCAACAGCTGGAGGCATACTACTTTGGCTGGGAATGCTGGGGATTGTAGTTATGCAACAGCTGGAGACACACTGGTTTGCTACTTAACTCAGTGTTTCACAACCAGTGTGCCTCCAGCTGTTGCAAAACTACAACTCCCAGCATGTCCGGTGCATGCTGGGAGTTGTAGTTTGCAACAGCTGGAGGCACACCGGTCGTGAAACACTGAGTTAAGTAAAAAAAAAAAACTCTGTGTTTCACAACCAGTGTGCCTTCAGCTGTTGCAAAACTACAACTCTCAGCAGTCACCGACAGCCAACGGGTATGCTGGGAGTTGCAGTTATGCAACCAGCAGATGCACCACTACAACTCCCAGCATGCACTTTAGCTGATTGTGCAAGCTGGGAGTTGTAGTTATACAACAGCTGAAGGTACACTTTTCCATAGAAAAAATGTGCCTCCAGCTGTTGCAAAACTATAAGTCCCAGCATGCCCATAAGGGAATGCTGGGAGTTGTGGTGGTCTGCCTCCTGCTGTTGCATAACTACAGCTCCCAGCATGCCCTTTTTGCATGCTGGGAGCTGTTGCTAAGCAACAGCACAAGGCTGTCACTCACGTCCAAAGATCCACGATGCAGGTCAGTCCCTTGCCGCCGCCGCTCCTGGGGCCCCGATCCCAACAGGGACACCGGGGATCGGGGTCCCCAGCTCCCGGGGTCCACGTCCTGCACCCGCTCACGTCCTCCGGAACAGGGGCGGAGCGGGTTGCGGGAGTGACACCCGCAGCAGGTGCCCTGATTGGTCGGCCGTTAAACCGGCCGACGAATCAGGACGATCGTGAGGTGGCACCAATGCCACCTCTCCCCGGCTGGCTATGGCTGTTCGGGGCCGTCAGAGACGGCCCCGATCAGCCAGTAATTCCGGGTCACCGGGTCACTGGAGACCCGATTGACCCGGAATCCTGGAATGAATTGTCCAGCGATCTACGGCCATCGCCGACATGGGCGATATGCCCTGGGCGATATGCCGCGATGCCTGCTGAACGATTTCAGCAGGCATCGGGCACCGGCTCCGCTCCAGATGGCTGCGGGGGGCCGGGAAAGCGCATGACTTTCTCATACGTCATGTGTCCTTAAGGACTCAGAAATGGAGAGGTATGAGAACGTCATGTGTCCCTAAGGGGTTAAAAAAAAAAACTATCACCTCCTGGATCTAAGGGGAGGTGGCGATTTTGTAAACCCCCCCCCCCCCCCCCCCCCCCCCCCCCAGGAGCGCTGCTATTGACTTAGGGAGCTCTTGGTTGATGAGTCTCATCAGTTTTAGGGGGAGACTCATATTCCACCAGTATATTCCCTCAAAGCGGACGCGTTATGGTGTGAAGCTCTACAAACTTTGCGAGAGTACCTACGGGTACACTTACAAGTTTAGAGTATATGAGGGACGAGATTCCCGTATTGAACCCCCAGATTGTTCCCCCACTCTGGGTGTTAGCGGGAAAATCGTTTGGGACATTGTGCACCTATTGCTGGATAAGGGTTACTATGTGTACGTGGACAACTTTTACACCAATATCCCTCTGTTCACATCCCTTGCCGCCAGATCCACGTCTGCTTGTGGGACCGTGCGGAAAAAGCAGAGAGGCCTCACTCTAAATTTTGTTCAGACACCTATGCCCAAGGGTGAGTCCAGTGCCCTTACCCCTGAAAACCTGTTGCTGGTCAGGTATAAAGATAAGAGGGATGTCCTTATGCTGACCACAATTCATGGCAACTGCAGCTCACCTGTCCCTGTGCGAGGTACCACAACAACGGTCCTCAAGTCTGATTGTATTCTGGACTACAGGTAGAAGAAACAGACATGGTCGGACATCTACATATTGTAATTTGATCTAATTGCTTCTCAGCATAAATTCAAAAACTAACAGGTTGTTAGTATACATTTTGATACATTTTGACCCACTCGCCACGTCAAGGCCACCTAATTAGAGTGGGTCCCTAACGTCCCTAGCATAGTATGGCGTAGCACTGGGCGGCGACCACCACCGCCGCGACACCAGTACCCACAAGGGGAATGACCCACTGGCAGAGCGGCCTCAATGCCACTCAAACCAGTCCATGGGTCGCACCTCCCCACAGACATGGCACCACGGCAGCAACGGACTCCGTACAGCACCACACCAGTGTGAACAGGGTGTAAAAGCTCACTTACCATGCCTGCACTCCTCCCCACCCCCTCAGCCCAACCCTATATAAGTAGTAGGTAGCTACACAAGGCCCTTTAATTTTCTAGCAGCCTCCCAGTCTGACTGGGAGCACATGGTAAGTGTGCTGTTACACCTTGTTCACACTGGTGTGGTGCTGTGCGGCGTCCGTTGCTGCAGCGGCGCCGTGTATGTGGGGGGTGCGGCCCGGAGACTGGTTTGAGTGGCACTGGGGCCGCTCTGCCAGTGGGTCGTTCCCCCCTGGGCACTGGTGTCGCGGCAGTGGTGGACGCCGCCCGGTGCTACGCCATTTTATGCTAGGGACGTCAGGGACCCACTCTTAATAGGTGGCCTTGACGTGGCGAGTGGGCTTTGTACCTTTTGATCAAAATGTATACTAACAACAATTTTTGAAATTATGCTGAGAAGCAATTAGATCATAATACAATATTGTGGATGTGCGTCTATGTCTTTTTCTACCTGGATTTACCTAGATTTTCTATCTGGACTACAATCAGCATATGGGGGGAGTTGATCTTTCTGATCAAGTCCTCAAGCCATACATCGCCATGTGGAAAACATGGATAAGGTATAAAAAAGTTGTGGTCTACTTCGTACAGGTTGCCATGTACACTGGCAACACATGGACATTCCTCCAGTTCCAAGAAGAAGTCCTAAGGGCCCTGATATTTGCTGACCGGGAAAGAGCAGGCCGGAGTTCCCAAGGAACTGAAGTTATAGGTGCCAGAAAAAAAGCAGAGTGTGTCTGTTACGCCTAGCGCTCCGGGCCCCCCGCTCCTCCCCGGAGCGCTCACGGCGTCTTTCTCCCTGCAGCTCCCCGGTCAGTCCCGCTGACCGGGAGCGCTGCTCTGTCATGGCCGTTGGGGATGCGATTCGCACAGCGGGACGCGCCCGCTCGCGAATCGCATCCCAGGTCACTTACCCGTTCCCGTCCCCTGCTGTCATGTGCTGGCGCGCGCGGCTCCGCTCTCTAGGGCGCGCGCGCGCCAGCTCCCTGAGACTTAAAGGGCCAGTGCACCAATGATTGGTGCCTGGCCCAATTAGCTTAATTGGCTCCCACCTGCTCCCTGGCTATATCTGGTCTCCTCCCTTGCACTCCCTTGCCGGATCTTGTTGCCCTTGTGCCTAGTGAAAGCGTTTTGTGTGTTTAAAGCCTGTGTACCAGAACTTCTGCTATCTCCCCTGACTACGAACCTTGCCGCCTGCCCCCGACCTTCTGCTACGTCCGACTTTGCTTCTGCCTACTCCCTTGTACCTCGCCTATCTTCAGCAGTCAGAGAGGTGAGCCGTTGCTAGTGGATACGACCTGGTCACTACCGCCGCAGCAAGACCATCCCGCTTTGCGGCGGGCTCTGGTGAAAACCTGTAGTGGCTTAGAACCGGTCCACTAGCGCGGTCCTCGCCATCCCTCTCTGGCACAGAGGATCCACTACCTGCCAGCCGGCATCGTGACAGTAGATCCGGCCATGGATCCCGCTGAAGTTCCTCTGCCAGCTGTCGCTGACCTCCCTACGCTGGTCGCCCAGCAAGCTCGTCAGATCGCCCAACAAGATCACCAGCTGTCGTACTTGACCACCATGACACAGCAACTCCAGTCACAACTACAGCAAGTACAGTCACAGCTACAGCAGCAACAACCATCTCCTCCGCCAGCTCCTGCACCCCTTCCGCAGCGAGTGGCCACTCCTAGCCTCCGCCTGTCCTTGCCGGACAAATTTAATGGGGACTCTAAGTTTTGCCGTGGCTTTCTTTCGCAATGTTCCCTGCACTTGGAGATGATGTCGGACCAGTTTCCTACTGAAAGGTCTAAGGTGGCTTTCGTAGTCAGCCTTCTGTCTGGAAAAGCCCTGTCATGGGCCACACCGCTCTGGGACCGCAATGACCCCGTCACTGCCTCTGTACACTCCTTCTTCTCGGAAATTCGAAGTGTCTTTGAGGAACCTGCCCGAGCCTCTTCTGCTGAGACTGCCCTGCTGAACCTGGTCCAGGGTAATTCCTCCGTTGGCGAGTACGCCATACAATTCCGTACTCTTGCTTCTGAACTATCCTGGAATAATGAGGCTCTCTGCGCGACCTTTAAAAAAGGCCTATCCAGCAACATTAAAGATGTTCTGGCCGCACGAGAGACTCCTGCTAACCTGCATGAACTCATTCATCTAGCCACTCGCATTGACATGCGTTTTTCTGAGAGGCATCAAGAGCTCCGCCAGGAAAAAGACTTAGATCTCTGGACACCTCTCCCACAGTCTCCACTGCAATCTGCGCCTAGGCCTCCCGCCGAGGAAGCCATGCAAGTGGATCGGTCTCGCCTGACCCTGGAAGAGAGGAATCGCCGTAAGGAAGAGAATCTTTGTCTGTACTGTGCCAGTACTGAACATTTTTTGGTGGATTGCCCAATCCGTCCTCCACGTCTGGGAAACGCACGCTCGCACCCAGCTCTCGTGGGTGTGGCGTCTCTTGATGCTAAGTCGGCTTCTCCACGTCTCACGGTGCCTGTTCGGATTTCTACTTCAGCCAGCTCTCCCCTCTCAGCCGTGGCCTGCCTGGACTCTGGAGCTTCTGGGAATTTTATTCGGGAGTCCTTAGTGAATAAATTCCGCATTCCGGTGACCCGTCTTGTCAAGCCACTCCACATTTCCGCGGTCAACGGAGCCAGGTTGGATTGCACCGTGCGTTACCGCACGGAGCCCCTCCTAATGTGCATCGGACCTCATCACGAGGAAATTGTATTTTTTGTCCTTCCTAATTGCACTTCTGAAGTTCTCCTTGGACTACCCTGGCTTCAACACCATTCCCCAACCCTGGATTGGTCCACTGGGGAGATCAAGAGTTGGGGTCCCTCTTGTTCCAAGGACTGCCTTCAACCGGTTCCCAGTACTCCCTGCCGTGACCCTGTGGTTCCTCCTGTATCCGGTCCCCCTAAGGTCATTAAGGACTCTGCCTGCCACAGGAAATGCCTCTCCCCCCCTCCCAGTCCCATCAGGCAAGCCTCTGTGTCCCCTCATGGCCCTCGTCCTGGTGTCACACTGCCCCGTGCCAGGTCTCGCCCTCTGCCCTCTCTCCCCATTCCTACTCCTGCTGTTCTGCCTGCCGTTGAGGAATCCCTCCATCCTTTCCCGGTGTCCTCATCCCAGGGGAGGCAGTTACCGGACAAAGAGAAGGGGAGACCTAAGGGGGGGGTACTGTTACGCCTAGCGCTCCGGGCCCCCGCTCCTCCCCGGAGCGCTCACGGCGTCTTTCTCCCTGCAGCTCCCCGGTCAGTCCCGCTGACCGGGAGCGCTGCTCTGTCATGGCCGTTGGGGATGCGATTCGCACAGCGGGACGCGCCCGCTCGCGAATCGCATCCCAGGTCACTTACCCGTTCCCGTCCCCTGCTGTCATGTGCTGGCGCGCGCGGCTCCGCTCTCTAGGGCGCGCGCGCGCCAGCTCCCTGAGACTTAAAGGGCCAGTGCACCAATGATTGGTGCCTGGCCCAATTAGCTTAATTGGCTCCCACCTGCTCCCTGGCTATATCTGGTCTCCTCCCTTGCACTCCCTTGCCGGATCTTGTTGCCCTTGTGCCTAGTGAAAGCGTTTTGTGTGTTTAAAGCCTGTGTACCAGAACTTCTGCTATCTCCCCTGACTACGAACCTTGCCGCCTGCCCCCGACCTTCTGCTACGTCCGACTTTGCTTCTGCCTACTCCCTTGTACCTCGCCTATCTTCAGCAGTCAGAGAGGTGAGCCGTTGCTAGTGGATACGACCTGGTCACTACCGCCGCAGCAAGACCATCCCGCTTTGCGGCGGGCTCTGGTGAAAACCTGTAGTGGCTTAGAACCGGTCCACTAGCGCGGTCCTCGCCATCCCTCTCTGGCACAGAGGATCCACTACCTGCCAGCCGGCATCGTGACAGTGTCACAAGGATACGGAAGGATATCACCACTCAATGTGACACTTGCCCCGATCTTCAGGGCCTCTGCATTAAAAACTGCTTCAGGGAGTATCACACTGCCATGCGGTACAAAATTTTCCCTCTTCATTTTAATTTTCCATTATTTGACCCCAATGTACCAAGTCCATAGTACATTCCAAGTTTTAACCCCATAAACCACTAAATTGACCCAAAAAAAATTTCATAAAAAAAAAAAACTGATAAGACCTCTGGGGGTATTTTTTCCAAAAATGGGTCATGGGTCACTGAGTCACTATCATCGGGGACTTTTTATGTTGCCTCAAATGCGCAGCGCTCTCTCCACCTGAGCGGGGTGCGCATTTGAGGCAACAGGATAGGGACGGCCACACACATCACATTCCCAGAATAATGATTCAGAGCATAGGGTTTGGGGTGGTCATATTTTTTAGTTTTGGCTATGCTCTGGGTCATCATTCTGGGAACATAACCTATTTTATTATTTTACGTCCCACTGTACCCCATTTTAGTTATTTAGTGTACCCCGTATAATGCCCCTTGAGGGGGGGGTCCCGCTGTTCTGGCTCCATAGGCAGCTATGCAAAAGCTCAAGGCCCCTGACTGTGCTCCTGCTCCTCCGAGACCTGCTGTGCACCCTCAGAGCTGTTTACGCCCAGATATGAGGTATGTTCTTACTCCAAAGAAATGTATCTACAAAGTTACACTGACATTTTCTCCTTTTACCACTTGTGAAAATGAAAAATTTGGGGTAACCCCAGCATTTTAGTGTAAAAAAAATCGAATTTTTCCTTTTCACATCCCAATTTAATGAACATTTCTCAAACACCTGTGGGGTGTTAAGGCTCACAGTACCCCTTGTTACATGCCTTGAGGTGTGTAGTTTCCAATATAGTATGCCATGTGGGGGATTTTTTTGCTGTTTTGGCACCATAGGGGCTTCCTAAATGCGACATGCCCCCCCCCCATTTCAGCAAGATTTGCAAATGTGACTCCTCTTCTGAGCATTGTAGTGCGCCCGCAGTGCACTTGACATCCACACATGGGGTATTTCCATACTCAGAAGAGATGGGGTTGCAAATTTTGGGTGGCATTTTCTCCTATTACCCCTTGTAAAAGTGTAAAATTTTGGGGAAAACTACCATTTTAGTGAAAAAAGAAAGATTACACATCCAACTTTAACAAAAAGTCATGAAACACCTGTGGGGTGTTAAGGTCACTGGACCCCTTGTTACGTTCCTTGAGGGGTGTAGTTTCCAAAATAGTAGGCCATGTGAGGGATTTTTTGCTGTTCTGTCACCATAGGGGCTTCCTAAATGTGACATGCCCCCCAAAAACCATTTCAGCAAAATTTGCTTTCCGAAAGCCAAATGTGACTCCTTCTCTTCTGAGCATTGTAGTGCGCCCACAGTGCACTTGACGTCCACACATGGGGTATTTCCATACTCAGAAGAGATGGGGTTAAAAAAAAATTTGGGGGGGGGGGGGGGGGCGGGGGCATTTTCACCTCTTACCCTTGTAAAAATGTAAAATTTGGGGCAAACCAGCATTTTAGTGAAAAAAATTTATAAATCATTTACACATCCAAATTTAATGAAAAGTCATGAAACACCTGTGGGGTGTTAAGGCTCACTGTACCCCTTGTTACGTTCCTTGAGGGGTGTAGTTTCCAAAATAGTAGGCCATGTGGGGAATTTTTTGCACCATAGGGGCTTCTTAAATGAGACATGCCCCCCAAAAACCATTTTTGCAAAATTTGCTTTTCAAAAGCTAAATTAGACTATTTCTCTTCTAAGCATTGTAGTGCGCCCGCAGTGCACTTGACGTCCACACATGGGATATTTCCATACTCAGAAGAGATGGGGTTACAAATTTTGGGGGGCATTTTCACCTTTTACCCCTTTTAAAAATAAAAAATTTGGGGCAAAACAATCATTTTAGTGAAGAAAAAATAATTTACGTATCCAACTTTAACGAAAAGTCGTGACACACCTGTGGGGTGTTAAGGCTCACTGGACCCCTTGTTAAGTTCCTTGAGGGGTGTAGTTTCCAAAATAATAAGTCATGTGGGGGATTTTTTGCTTTTCTTGCACCATAAGGGCTTCCTAAATGCGACATGCCCCCCAAAAACCATTTCAGCAAAATTTGCTTTCCAAAAACTAAATGGGACTCCTTCTCTTCTGAGCATTGTAGTGCACCAACAGTACACTTGACATCCACACATGTGGTATTTCCATACTCAGAAGAGATGGTGTTACAAATTTTTGGGGCATTTTCTCCTATTACCCTTTGTAAAAATGTAAAATTTGGGGAAAAACTAGCATTTTAGTGAAAAAAATAAATAAATAAAATACACATCCATCTTTAACAAAAAGCCATGAAACACCTGTGGGGTGTTAAGGCTCACTGGACCCCTTGTTACGTTCCTTGAGGGGTGTAGTTTCCAAAATAGTATGCCTTATGGGGGATTCTTTGCTGTTCTGGCACCATAGGGGCTTCCTAAATGTGACATGTCCCCCAAAAACCATTTCAGCAAAATTTGCTTTCCAAAAGCTAAATGGGACTCCTTCTCTTCTGAGCATTGTAGTGCGCCCGCAGTGCACTTGACGTCCACACATGGGGTATTTCCATACTCAGAAGAGATGGGGTTACAAATTTTGGGGGGCATTTTCCCCTTTTACCCCTTGTAAAAATTAAAAATTTGGGGCAAAACCAGCATTTTAGTACTCCTCTGTGGTCTCTCCTCTCTGATGGCACTCCTCTGTGCTCTCTCCTTTCTGATAGGACTCCTCTGTGCTCTCTCCAGTCTGACGGCACTCCTCTGTGCTCTCTCCTCTCTGATAGTACTGCTCTGTGCTCTCTCCTGTATGATAGTACTCCTCTGTGCTCTCTTTTGTCTGATAGTACAACTCTGTGCTCTCTCCTGTCTGATAGTACTCCTTTGTGCTCTCTCCTGTTTGATAGCCCTCCTCTGTGCTCTCTTCTGTCTGATAGGACTCCTCTGTGCTCTCTCCTGTCTGATAGGACTCCTCTATGCTCTCTCCTGTCTGACAGTACTTCTCTGTGCTCTCCCATGTCTGATAGTACTCCTCTGTGCTTTCTCCTGTCTGATAGCACTCCTCTGTGCTCTCTCCTGTCTGATAGCACTCCTCTGTGCTCTCTCCTGTATGATAGTACTCCTCTGTGCTCTCTCCTGTATGATAGTACTCCTCTGTGCCCTCTCCTGTATGATATTACTCCTCCGTGCTCTCTCCTGTCTGATAGCACTCTTCTCTGCTCTCTCCTGTCTGTTATGACTCCTTTGGGCTCTCTCCTGTCTGATAGTACTTCTCTGTGCTCTCTCCTCTCTGATGGCACTCCTCTATGCTCTCTCCTGTCTGATAGGACTCCTCTGTGCTCTCTCCAGTCTTATGGCACTCCTCTGTGCTCTCTCCTGTCTGATATGACTCCTCTGTTCTCTCTCCTGTCTGATAGTACTTCTATGTGCTCTCTCCAGTTTGATGGCACTCCTCTGTGCTCTCTGCTGTCGGATAGGACTCCTCTGTGCTCTCTTCTGTCTGATAGGACTCCTCTGTGCTCTCTCCTGTCTGATAGTACTCCTCTGTGCTCTGTCCTCTCTGATGGCACTCCTCTATGCTCTCTCCTGTCTGATAGGACTCCTCTGTGCTCTCTCCAGTCTTATGGCACTCCTCTGTGCTCTCTTCTGTCTGATATGACTCCTCTGTGCTCTCTCCTGTCTGATAGTACTTCTATGTGCTCTCTCCAGTCTGATGGCACTCCTCTGTGCTCTCTGCTGTCGGATAGGACTCCTCTGTGCTCTCTCCTGTCTGATAGGACTCCTCTGTGCTCTCTCCTGTCTGATAGTACTCCTCTGTGTTCTCTCCTCTCTGATGGCAATCCTTTGTGCTCTCTCCTGTCTGATAGGACTCCTCTTTGCTCTCTCCAGTCTGACAGCACTCCTCTGTGCTCTCTCCTGTATGATAGTACTCCTCTGTGCACTCTTCTGTCTGATAGTACTCCTCTGTGCTCTCTACTGTTTGATAGTACTCCTCTGTGCTCTCTTTTGTCTGATAGTACAACTCTGTGCTCTCTCCTGTCTGATAGTACTCCTTTGTGCTCTCTCCTGTCTGATAGTACTCCTCTGTGCTCTCTTCAGTCTGATAGTACTCCTCTGTGCTCTCTCCTGTCTGATAGTACTCCTCTGTGCTCTCTCCTCTCTGATAGGACTCCTCTGTGCTCTCTTCAGTCTGATAGTACTCCTCTCTGCTCTCACTCCTGTCTTATAGGACTCCTCTATGCTCTCTCCTGTCTGATAGTACTCCTCTGTGCTCTCTTCAGTCTGATAGTACTCCTCTGCGCTCTCTCCTGTCTGATAGTACTCCTCTGTGCTCTCTCTTCTCTGATAGGACTCATTTGTGCGCTCTCCTGTCTGATAGTACTTCTCTGTGCTCTCCCGTGTCCGATAGTACTCCTCTGTGCTCTCTCCTGTCTGTTAGTACTCTACTGTGTTCTCTCATGTCTGATAGCACTCCTCTGTGCTCTCTCCTGTCTGATAGTACTCCTCTGTGCTCTCTCCTGTCTGATAGCACTCCTCTGTGCTCCCTCCTGTCTAATAGCACTCCTCTGTGCTCTCCCCTGTCTGATAGTACTCCTCTGTGCTCTCTCCTGTCTGATATGACTCCTCTGGGCTCTCTCCTGTCTGATAGTACTCCTCTGTGCTCTCTCCTGTCTGATATGACTCCTCTATGCTCTCTCCTGTCTGATAGTACTCCTCTGTGCTCTCTTCAGTCTGATAGTACTCCTCTGCGCTCTCTCCTGTCTGATAGTACTCCTCTGTGCTCTCTCTTCTCTGATAGGACTCATTTGTGCGCTCTCCTGTCTGATAGTACTTCTCTGTGCTCTCCCGTGTCCGATAGTACTCCTCTGTGCTCTCTCCTGTCTGTTAGTACTCTACTGTGTTCTCTCCTGTCTGATAGCACTCCTCTGTGCTCTCTCCTGTCTGATAGTACTCCTCTGTGCTCTCTCCTGTCTGATAGTACTCCTCTGTGCTCTCTCCTGTCTGATAGCACTCCTCTGTGCTCTCTCCTATCTGATGGCACTCCTCTGTGCTCTCTCCTGTCTGATAAGACTCCTCTGTGCTCTCTCCTGTCTGATAGGACTCCTCTGTGCTCTCTCCTGTCTGATAGTACTCCTCTGTCCTCTCTTCTGTCTGATAGTACTCCTCTGTGCTCTCTCTTCTCTGATGGCACTCCTTTGTGCTCTCTCCTGTCTGATAGGACTCCTCTGTGCTCTCTCCAGTCTGACAGCACTCCTCTGTGCTCTCTCCTGTCTGATAGTACTCCTCTGTGCTCTCTCCTGTATGATAGTACTCCTCTGTGCACTCTTCTGTCTGATAGTACTCCTCTCTGCTCTCTCCTGTTTGACATTACTCCTCTGTGCTCTCTTTTGTCTGATAGGAGAGAGCACAGAGGAGTACTATCAGACAAAAGAGAGCACAGAGGAGTACCGTCAAACAGGAGAGAGCAGAGAGGAGTACTATCAGACAGAAGAGTGCACAGAGGAGTACTATCATACAGGAGAGAGCACAGAGGAGTACTATCAGACAGGAGAGAGCACAGAGGAGTGCTGTCAGACTGGAAGGAGCACAGAGGAGTCCTATCAGACAGGAGAGAGCACAAAGGAGTGCCATCAGAGAGGAGAGAGCACAGAGGAGTACTATCAGACAGGAGAGAGGACAGAGGAGTACTATCAGACAGGAAAGAGCACAGAGGAGTCTTATCAGACAGGAGAGAGCACAGAGGAGTGCCATCAGATAGGAGAGAGCACAGAGGAGTGCTATCAGACAGGAGAGAGCACAGAGGAGTACTATCAGACAGGAGAGAGCACAGAGGAGTACTATCAGACAGGAGAGAGCACAGAGCAGTGCTATCAGACAGGAGAGAACACAGTAGAGTACTAACAGACAGGAGAGAGCACAGAGAAATACTATCGGACATGGGGGAGCACAGAGAAGTACTATCAGACAGGAGAGAGCACAAAGGAGTGCCATTAGAGAGGAGAGAACACAGAGGAGTACTATCTGACAGGAGAGAGCACAGAGGAGTACTATCAGACAGGAGAGAGCACAGAGGAGTGCTATCAGACAGGAGAGAAGACATTAGCATACTAACAGACAGGAGAGAGCACAGAGGAGTACTATCGGACATGGGAGAGACAGAAGAGAGCACAGAGAAGTACTATCAAAAAGGAGAGAGCACAGAGAAGTACTATCAAAAAGGAGAGAGCACAGAGGAGTCCTATCAGACAGGAGAGAGAGAGCACAGAGGAGTACTATCAGATAGGAGAGAGCACAGAGGAGTACTATCTGATAGTACTCCTCTGTGCTCTCTCTCTCCTGTCTGATAGGACTCCTCTGTGCTCTCTCCTTTTTGATTGTACTCCTCTGTGCTTTTTTCTGTCTGATAGTACTCCTCTGTGCTCTCTCCTGTCTGATAGTACTCCTCTGTGCTCTCTCCTCTCTGATCGGACTCCTCTGTGCTCTCTCCTGTCTGATAATACTTCTCTGTGCTCTCCCATGTCCGATAGTACTCCTCTGTGCTCTCTCCTGTCTGTTAGTACTCTACTGTGTTCTCTCCTGTCTGATAGCACTCCTGTGTGCTCTCTCCTATATGATAGTACTCCTCTGAGCTCTCTCCTGTATGATAATACTCCTCTGTGCTCTCTCCTGTTTGATAGTACTCCTCTGTGCTCTCTCCTGTCTGATAGCACTCCTCTGTGCTCTCTCCTGTCTGATAGCACTCCTCTGTGCTCCCTCCTGTCTAATAGCACTCCTCTGTGCTCTCCCCTGTCTGATAGTACTCCTCTGTGCTCTCTTCTGTCTGATATGACTCCTCTGGGCTCTCTCCTGTCTCATAGTACTCCTCTGTGCTCTCTCCTGTCTGATATGACTCCTCTTGGCTCTCTCCTGTCTGATAGTACTCCTCTGTGCTCTCTCTTTTCTGATAGGACTTCTCTGGGCTCTCTCCTGTCTGATATTACTCCTCTGTGCTCTCTCCTATCCTATCAGACACAGAGGAGTGCTAGTCCACCCGCACATATCTGTGCTTCAGCTTGGATAAAGCCATGATTTCTATAAAAAGGGAATAAAATTATGAAGTATTTTAGACTTAAGAAGAATATTAGAAAGGTTTTGTCAAGATGTACAACATATAAAACGTTTTTTAATCTGACAGTGGCCATTTAAAGGGAATGTGTTCACCAGTTAAATAAATAAAGTGTTACTGTAATTTAGCAAAACAGAGAAGACGTCTCCTGTGAGTCATTTTATGTTTGCGTATTCTCCTGACTGTCCCATTAGATCTCTTCTCACTTCTAAGTTTTGCAGTAATAATGGATGACACTGTATATGAGGCTCCAGCTGTTACAAAACTACAACTCCTATAACGCCTGAAGCTCTCCAGACATAATGGGGGTTGTAGCTTTGCAACAGCTGGAAAGAGTGACCTGAACTAAAGTGATTTTAGACCATGCAGCCCGTTTTATTTTAACGGGGGCCTGACTCCTGTTCCACTCAGTGGAAGGGATGGGGGACTGTCGGGGGGGGGGGGGAGACTGTCAGGGGGGGGGGCATCATAATGAAGTGCTCCGTCTTCCAGGCAGCCTTAATCTGGCCCTGTCAGTAGTTCTGGATGTACAGTACCTCTACCTCAAGTGCTACAGATGCTTTGTTACATTCTACAATGTCTGAGCAAGGGGTTAAGACACTGATTCTGAGCTTGAGGCAACATCTGATGCATTATCAGGGGCATCATTTGTCACAAAAAGACAACAGCCACTGCTCGGTGACTATATGTAACACTAGTGCAGACTAGCAGTTTACTATGACACCAAACTGCTGCTGCTCACTTTAACTACTGTCACGATGCCGGCTGGCAGGTAGTGGATCCTCTGTGCCAGAGAGGGATTGGCGTGGACCGTGCTAGTGGATCGGTTCTAAGTCACTACTGGTTTTCACCAGAGCCCGCCGCAAAGCGGGATGGTCTTGCTGCGGCGGTAGTGACCAGGTCGTATCCACTAGCAACGGCTCAACCTCTCTGACTGCTGAAGATAGGCGCGGTACAAGGGAGTAGACAGAAGCAAGGTCGGACGTAGCAGAAGGTCGGGGCAGGCAGCAAGGATCGTAGTCGGGGGCAACGGCAGGAGGTCTGGAACACAGGCTAGGAACACACAAGGAAACGCTTTCACTGGCACAATGGCAACAAGATCCGGCGAGGGAGTGAAGGGGAAGTGAGGTATAAATAGGGAGTGCACAGGTGAACACACTAATTGGAACCACTGCGCCAATCAGCGGCGCAGTGGCCCTTTAAATCGCAGAGACCCGGCGCGCGCGCGCCCTAGGGAGCGGGGCCGCGCGCGCCGGGACAGGACAGACGGAGAGCGAGTCAGGTACGGGAGCCGGGATGCGCATCGCGAGCGGGCGCTACCCGCATCGCGAATCGCATCCCGGCTGGAGACGGTATCGCAGCGCACCGGGTCAGTGGAGCTGCCCGGAGCGCTGCGGTAGCGAGAGAGAAGCGAGCGCTCCGGGGAGGAGCGGGGACCCGGAGCGCTCAGCGTAACAGTACCCCCCCCCTTGGGTCTCCCCCTCTTCTTAGAGCCTGAGAACCTGAGGAGCAGACTTTTGTCTAGGATGTTGTCCTCAGGTTCCCAGGATCTCTCTTCAGGTCCACAGCCCTCCCAATCCACCAAAAAGAACCTTTTTCCTCTGACCGTCTTGGAGGCCAGTATCTCTTTCACTGAGAAGACGTCAGAAGAACCGGAGACAGGAGTGGGAGAAACTAATTTGGGAGAGAAACGGTTGATGATGAGTGGTTTAAGAAGAGAGACATGAAAGGCATTAGGAATACGGAGAGAAGGAGGAAGAAGAAGTTTGTAAGAGACAGGATTAATTTGGCACAAGACTTTGAAAGGACCAAGATAGCGTGGACCCAGTTTGTAACTGGGGACACGAAAGCGGACATATTTAGCGGAGAGCCATACCTTGTCTCCGGGAGCAAAAATGGGGGGAGCTCTTCTTTTCTTATCGGCAAACTTTTTCATGCGAGATGAAGCCTGTAAAAGAGAATCTTGGGTCTCTTTCCATATGGTGGAAAGATCACGAGTCACTTCATCTACAGCGGGCAAACCAGAGGGCAAGGGAGTAGGGAGGGGGGGAAGAGGGTGACGGCCGTACACCACGAAAAATGGGGATTTGGAGGAAGATTCAGAGACTCTAAAGTTATACGAGAATTCGGCCCATGGTAGAAGATCTGCCCAATCATCCTGGCGGGAGGAAACAAAATGTCGTAAATAATCACCCAAGACCTGGTTAATTCTTTCTACTTGTCCATTGGATTGAGGATGATATGCAGAAGAAAAGTTTAATTTAATCTTGAGTTGTTTACAGAGAGCCCTCCAGAATTTTGACACGAATTGGACGCCTCTATCCGAGACTATCTGTGTGGGCAACCCGTGAAGACGAAAAATGTGTACAAAAAATTGTTTAGCCAACTGAGGCGCTGAAGGAAGACCAGGAAGAGGGATGAAATGTGCCATCTTGGAGAATCGATCAACGACCACCCAAACAACAGTGTTGCCACGGGATGGGGGTAGGTCTGTAATAAAATCCATAGCAATCAGAGACCAAGGCTGTTCGGGGACAGGCAGAGGATGAAGAAAACCAGCGGGCTTCTGGCGAGGAGTCTTATCCCGGGCACAGACAGTGCAGGCTCGCACAAAGTCCACGACATCCGTCTCCAGAGTCGGCCACCAATAGAAGCGAGAGATGAGTTGCACAGATTTCTTGATGCCTGCATGACCTGCGAGATGGGAGGAGTGACCCCATTTGAGGATTCCGAGGCGTTGGCGTGGAGAGACGAAGGTCTTTCCTGGAGGAGTTTGCCTGATGGAGGCTGGAGAAGTGGAAATCAGGCAGTCAGGAGGAATGATGTGTTGCGGAGAGAGTTCAACTTCCGAGGCATCCGAGGAACGAGAGAGAGCATCGGCCCTAATGTTCTTATCGGCAGGCCGAAAGTGAATTTCAAAATTAAATCGGGCAAAGAACAGAGACCACCTGGCCTGGCGAGAATTCAGCCGTTGGGCAGACTGGAGATAGGAGAGGTTCTTGTGATCGGTGTAAATAATAACTGGAAATCTTGATCCCTCCAGCAGATGCCTCCATTCCTCAAGTGCTAATTTAATGGCTAGAAGCTCTCGATCCCCGATGGAGTAGTTCCTCTCCGCCGGAGAGAAGGTCCTAGAAAAAAAACCACAAGTAACAGCATGCCCGGAAGAATTTTTTTGTAGAAGGACCGCTCCAGCTCCTACAGAGGAGGCATCAACCTCCAATAGGAAGGGTTTAGATGGGTCAGGTCTGGAGAGCACGGGAGCCGAAGAAAAGGCAGACTTGAGCCGTTTAAAGGCGTCTTCCGCTTGAGGAGGCCAAGACTTGGGATTGGCATTTTTTTTGGTTAAAGCCACGATAGGGGCCACAACGGTAGAAAAATGTGGAATAAATTGCCTGTAATAATTGGCGAACCCCAAAAAACGTTGGATAGCACGGAGTCCGGAGGGGCGTGGCCAATCTAAGACGGCAGAGAGTTTGTCTGGATCCATTTGTAGTCCCTGGCCAGAGACCAAGTATCCTAGGAAAGGAAGAGATTGGCATTCAAACAGACATTTCTCTATCTTGGCATAAAGTTGATTGTCACGAAGTCTCTGAAGAACCATACGGACATGCTGGCGGTGTTCTTCTAGATTGGCAGAAAAAATCAGGATATCGTCCAGATATACAACAACACAGGAGTATAAGAGATCACGAAAAATTTCATTAACAAAGTCTTGGAAGACGGCAGGGGCGTTGCACAGGCCAAAGGGCATGACCAGATACTCAAAGTGTCCATCTCTAGTGTTAAATGCCGTTTTCCATTCATCCCCCTCTCTGATGCGGATGAGATTATAAGCACCTCTTAAGTCCAGTTTGGTAAAGATGTGGGCACCTTGGAGGCGATCAAAGAGTTCAGAGATGAGGGGTAGGGGGTAACGGTTCTTTACCGTGATTTTATTAAGACCGCGGTAGTCAATGCAAGGACGTAGAGAGCCATCTTTTTTGGACACAAAGAAAAATCCGGCTCCGGCAGGAGAGGAGGATTTACGGATAAAGCCTTTTTTTAAATTTTCCTGGATGTACTCCGACATAGCAAGAGTCTCTGGGGCGGACAGAGGATAGATTCTGCCCCGGGGTGGAGTAGTGCCCGGGAGGAGGTCAATAGGACAATCATAAGGCCTGTGAGGAGGTAGAGTCTCAGCTTGTTTTTTGCAAAAAACATCCGCAAAGTCCATATAGGCCTTAGGGAGACCGGTTACAGGGGGAACCACAGAGTCACGGCAAGGGGTACTGGGAACCGGTTTTAGGCAGTCCTTGAAACAAGAGGGCCCCCAACTCTTGATCTCCCCAGTGGACCAATCCAGGGTTGGGGAATGGAGTTGAAGCCAGGGTAGTCCAAGGAGGATTTCGGAAGTGCAATTGGGGAGGACCAAAAATTCAATCTTCTCGTGATGAGGTCCGATGCACATTAGAAGGGGCTCCGTGCGGAAACGTATGGTACAGTCCAATCTTTCATTGTTTACACAATTGATGTAGAGGGGTCCGGCGAGACTGGTCACTGGGATGTTGAACCTGTTGACGAGAGAGGCCAAAATAAAATTTCCTGCAGATCCGGAATCCAAGAAGGCCATAGTAGAGAAGGAGAAGGCAGAGGCAGATATCCGCACAGGCACAGTAAGACGTGGAGAAGCAGAGTAGACATCAAGGACTGTCTCACCTTTGTGCGGAGTCAGCGTACGTCTTTCCAGGCGGGGAGGACGGATAGGACAATCCTTCAGGAAGTGTTCGGTACTGGCACAGTACAGGCAGAGATTCTCCATGCGGCGTCGTGTCCTCTCTTGAGGTGTCAGGCGAGACCGGTCGACCTGCATAGCCTCCACGGCGGGAGGCACAGGAACGGATTGCAGGGGACCAGAGGAGAGAGGAGCCGGGGAGAAAAAACGCCTTGTGCGAACAAAGTCCATATCCTGGCGGAGCTCCTGACGCCTTTCGGAAAAACGCATGTCAATGCGAGTGGCAAGATGGATGAGTTCAGGTAGGTGAGCAGGGATTTCTCGTGCGGCCAGAACATCTTTAATGTTGCTGGATAGGCCTTTTTTAAAGGTCGCGCAGAGGGCCTCATTATTCCAGGATAATTCTGAAGCAAGAGTACGGAATTGTACGGCGTACTCGCCAACGGAAGAATTACCCTGGACCAGGTTCAACAGGGCAGTCTCAGCAGAAGAGGCTCGGGCAGGTTCCTCAAAGACACTTCGAATTTCCGAGAAGAAGGAGTGTATAGAGGCAGTGACGGGGTCATTGCGGTCCCAGAGCGGTGTGGCCCATGACAGAGCTTTTCCAGACAGAAGGCTGACTACGAAAGCCACCTTAGACCTTTCAGTAGGAAACTGGTCCGACATCATCTCCAAGTGCAGGGAACATTGGGAAAGAAAGCCACGGCAGAATTTAGAGTCCCCATCAAATTTATCCGGCAAGGATAGTCGTAGACCAGAAGCGGCCACTCGCTGCGGAGGAGGTGCAGGAGCTGGCGGAGGAGATGATTGCTGAAGCTGTGGTAGTAGCTGCTGTAGCATCACGGTCAGTTGAGACAGCTGTTGGTCTTGTTGCGCTATCTGTTGTGACTGCTGGGCGACCACCGTGGTGAGGTCGGCGACAACTGGCAGAGGAACTTCAGCGGGATCCATGGCCGGATCTACTGTCACGATGCCGGCTGGCAGGTAGTGGATCCTCTGTGCCAGAGAGGGATTGGCGTGGACCGTGCTAGTGGATCGGTTCTAAGTCACTACTGGTTTTCACCAGAGCCCGCCGCAAAGCGGGATGGTCTTGCTGCGGCGGTAGTGACCAGGTCGTATCCACTAGCAACGGCTCAACCTCTCTGACTGCTGAAGATAGGCGCGGTACAAGGGAGTAGACAGAAGCAAGGTCGGACGTAGCAGAAGGTCGGGGCAGGCAGCAAGGATCGTAGTCGGGGGCAACGGCAGGAGGTCTGGAACACAGGCTAGGAACACACAAGGAAACGCTTTCACTGGCACAATGGCAACAAGATCCGGCGAGGGAGTGAAGGGGAAGTGAGGTATAAATAGGGAGTGCACAGGTGAACACACTAATTGGAACCACTGCGCCAATCAGCGGCGCAGTGGCCCTTTAAATCGCAGAGATCCGGCGCGCGCGCGCCCTAGGGAGCGGGGCCGCGCGCGCCGGGACAGGACAGACGGAGAGCGAGTCAGGTACGGGAGCCGGGATGCGCATCGCGAGCGGGCGCTACCCGCATCGCGAATCGCATCCCGGCTGGAGACGGTATCGCAGCGCACCGGGTCAGTGGAGCTGCCCGGAGCGCTGCGGTAGCAAGAGAGAAGCGAGCGCTCCGGGGAGGAGCGGGGACCCGGAGCGCTCGGCGTAACAACTACATTAAGAAGTACTCCAGAAAAGGTTTTTGTTTGTTTGTTTTAGCAAAATTCCCATGGTGTCAGGTATAAAAAAATAAATATCTACTTAACTCCCACTGCAATGTCCTACCTTGTCCAGTAATTGGCTAGGCGGCAATCTGATGTATTCAGCTCTGGTACCATTCTTCTTACTGGTGCTGGGGTGCTGCTCAATTTGTCAGATTGCCAATCACTGGTCAAGACGGGACATCATTGTGGCCAATGATTCGCTGAGCTGTAGCATTTATTGACATTTATTGAAACTTATTGACCACAGAAAACTCAGAAGAGGAACACATCAGGAACCACAGCGGGACAATGGAGGCACCGGGGGAGTGGAGGGAGGTAAGCTTAATTTTTAAACCTGAAACAATGGAAGTTTTGTTACAAAACAGAGTACATGCGATAAAATTTGCGAGATTTATAGGTTATAGTGCATGTGAACAGCTTTACAAATAGGGGTCACTTACTTTACCTCTTAAGGACAAAGGGTGTACCTGTACACCCTGTGCCTGCTCCCGTCAGTGCATGACCCCACGTCATATCGGGTCGGTCCCGGCACCTAGCAATGACTGGGATCTGTGGCTAATACCGGACATCACCGATCGCGGTGATGTCCGGTATTAACCCCTTAGACGCAGCAATCAAAGTTGATTGCCGCGTCTAAAATGTAAAAAAAATGCTTCCCAGCAGCTCAGTCGGGCTAATTGGGATCACCGCGGTAAAGTTGTGGTGTCCTGATCAGCTGAGGACACACGAGGAGGGTCTCTACCTTCCTCCTTGGCGTCCGATTGGTGATTGATTGCTCCATGCCTGAGATCCAGGCAGGAGCAATGGAGCGCCAATAACACTGATTAATGCTATGCTATGGCATAACATTGATCGGGGTATGCAATCAAGGTATTACATGTTATAGTCCCCTATGGGGGCTATACAAGTGTGAAAAAAAAGTGTAAAAAAATTTAATAAATGTGATTTAACCCCTTCCCCAATAAAAGTTTGAATCACCCCCCTTTTCCCATAAAAAAACGATGTAAATAAAAATAAATATAAACATATGTGGTATCGACACGTGTGTAAATGTCCTAACTATAATATATCGTTAATTAAACTGCACGGTCAATGGGGTACATGTAAAAAAATTCCCGAGTCCATAATAGCGTATTTTTGGTCACTTTTTATACCATAAAAAATGAATAAAAGAAGATCAAAAAGTCCCATCAAAACAAAAATGGTACCAATAAAAAACTTCAGATCACAGTGCAGAAAATGAGCCCTCATACATACCCATATGCAGAGAAATAAAAAAGTTATAGGGGTCAGAATATGACATTTTTAAACGTATACATTTTCGAGCATGTAGTTATGATTTTTACCAGAAGTAAAACATAATCAAACCTATATAAGTAGGGTATCATTTTAATCGTATGGACCTACAGAATAAAGATAAGTGAAAAATGAACTGTGTAGAAACAGAAGCCCCCAAAAGTTACAAAATGGTAATTTTTTTAAAATGTTGTCCCACAAATATATCTTTTTTGGTTTCACAATAGATTTTTTGGTGAAATGACAGATGTCATTACAAAGTACAAAGCCATCATATGGGTCAGTAGATGCAAAATTGAAAAGGTTATGATTTTTAAAAGGTAATGAGAAAAAAAACGAAAGTGCAAAAATGGAAAAATATCCTTATAGGGTTACTCCACCCCTAGCATCTTATCCTCTATCCAAAGGATAGGGGATAAGATGTCATATCACGGGGGTCCCACCACTTGGGACCACCAGGATCTCTGCTGCAGCACCTTGCTTTCATTACTGCACAGAGCAAACTCGCTCTGTGCGTAATGACCGTCGATACAGGGGCCGGAGCATTGTGACGTCACAGCTCATCCCCCTCATGATGTCACGGCCCACCCCCTCAATACATGCTCCAACCCCTGTATCGCCAGTCATTACGCACAGAGCGAGTTTTCTCTGTGCAGTTATGAAAGCGGGGTGCTGCAGCCGAGATCCCAGGGGGTCCCCAGCGGCGGGACCCTGCGACCTGACATCTTATCCCCTATGCTTTGGATAGGGGATAAGATGCTAGGGGCGGAGTTTCACCAGCTGTCTCCAGTCGACTCAATGGGATGCGGCATAGGTCTGGCAAAGATACAGCAGCAGGCAGCTTTGCCAATGTGCAGCCGGATCTGGAGAGTAAAAGTATGGTGTGAATGCATCCTTACGGTGCCCCTGTGAAACTGCACTGCTTCCACATATGCTATATTATGATTATTATGATTAGAAAGGAACAAGTTAAAGGTAGGAGGATCTTTAGTAGAAGAATCTATGATACCATACATATTCTAAACTGAATACACATATTATGAATAGTTACAACTCTTATAAATACCTACAAAACTTAAAAAGGTATTTTCATGGGCTCTTAATGGCAGCAAACAGGTATTGAAATGATGGCTATAGTATGTTAACAATCATTATATTTGTTTCTTCATTATTTAACCCCTTAAGGACAGCCCCATTTTTTACCTTAATGACCAGGCTCTTTTTTTTATCATTATGACTGGGTGTTTTTAAATGGTAAAAACTTTAGAACACTTTTTCTGAGCATAACGATTCTGAAATAGTTTTTTCGATGCGTTTTTATTGACATATGCAGCATTTTTTGTGAAAAACTCCAAAATATAGTAAAAAAAAAAACTGTAAAACTTCTGGCATTTTCCTATGGTGTCCACTGTGCGGTAAGAGTTACCGCATTTATCGGGGTATACCACAAACCGGCCTATAACACGCACCCTCATTTTACCAAGGATATTTGGGTAAAAAAAGTTTTTTACCCAAATATCCATGGTAAAATGAGGGTGCGTGTGTGCGCGTGTATACCCCGATACACCCCCAGGAAAGGCAGGGGGAGAGAGGCCGTCGCTGCCCGCTTCTCTCCCCCTGCCTTTCCTGGGGTTTAGAGCCCTGCTGCCAGCCCTTCTCTCCCCCTGGCTATCGGCGCCGCTGCCCGTTCTGTCCCCCTGACTATCGGTGCCGGCGCCGCATTGCCGGCGCCGATAGCCAGGGGGAGAGAAGCGGCGCCGACAGCCAGGGGGGGAGAAGGGGCAGCGGCACCCATTGCCGGCGCCGCTGCCCCGTTGCCTCCCCCCATCCCCGGTGGCATAATTACCTGTTGCCGGGGTCAGGTCCGCGCTGCTTCAGGCCTCCGGCGTGCGTCCTCTGCGTCGTTGCTATGCGCTGCACGGCGCGGTGCATGACGTCAGTGCGCCGTGCAGTGCATAGCAACGACACAGGGGACGCACGCCGGAGGCCTGAAGCAGCGCGGACCTGACCCCGGCAACAGGTAATTATGCCACCGGGGATGGGGGGAGGCAACAGGCAGCGGCGCCGGCAATGGTTGCCGCTGCCCCTTCTCTCCCCCTGGCTGTCGGCGCCGCTTCTCTCCCCCTGGCTATCGGCGCCGGCGGCGCCAATAGCCAGGGGGAGAGAAGGGCCGGCAGCAGGGCTCTAGACCCCAGGAAAGGCAGGGGGAGAGAAGCGGGCAGCGACGGCCTCTCTCCCGCTGCCTTTCCTGGGGGTGTATCGGCGTATAACACCCACATAGACTTTAGGCTAAAAATTTTAGCCTAAAAAGTGCGTGTTATATGCCGATAAATACGTTGTTATATTTATTCTGTGGGTCAGTACTATTATGGTGATACCCATTTTATTTTATATAGCTTTCTATGTTCTTTTTCCTTTTCTGAGCAAAATAATTTTCCTGTCATTCATTTTCCAATAGCCATAACTTTTTTATTTTTTGTTCGAGGCCATTGAGAGAGGGCTTATTTTTTGTGGGATGAGCTGTACTTTTATTGGTATCATTTTAGCGATATCTGCTACCTTTTTGATCTTTTTCATTCCGCTATTTGTACCAAAATTGGCCAATTATGCACTTTTTTTTATATTATTGCTTTATAGTACACATCATTACAGACGTGGCAATACCTATTATGTATATGATTTGTCTTTTTTATCTTTTTTGGACAATACAGGTTTTTATTGGGAAAGGGGCTTTTTTTTTCCACAATTCATGCAGTACATATATTGAACAACCTTTTATTATTTTATTTTTTACATTTTTTACAGGTTATACTATGCTGCAATACATTTGTATTGCAGCACAGTATGATCTGATGAGCTGCACACACTACTGCCTGTGTGATCCAGCCTCTGGCTGGATCTCACAGGCTTCCGTAGCAGGCTGACAGGAGGCCAGGATCTTGATCAAGGCATCTATGGGGTTAATGCTGCTGGGACCGGCACGATCGTGGCCCTGGCAGCTGCGGCGGGTCCCCGGCTGTGACTGACAGCCTGGTCCCACCACCGATCTCCTGTGCTGCCTGTGGCGTACGTCACAGCGTGTGAACGTGTTGGGTGCTGGGACGTATGCATATATCCTATTGCAGGAGGGGGTTAAGTCACTAAAGCTTACAGAAAAGCCACGTAAATCATTTCTGATTGCTACAGCTAGACAACAGTATGCCACTTTTTATATTGCTTTAATTCACAATAAAATCTACACCAATACTTCTGTCAACAATACATAAGCTATTATTGTAACTATAAGTGAGATATTAAGTATTGTTTGAAACAGTAATAATGTAGATAATAAACTCAAATATACTTACAATTTAAAATATACTTACATTTAAGCCCCATCAGGGCTCTAGGGTATCTGTCCTCCCTCGACCCACCCACGGCAATGCTTGTTGTCCTGATGAAGGCCCTGCTTGTCCCTAAAGTTGCAGTTACCTCCCCAAGTGACATTACAGGTCACAAGTTTTGGCATTCATAGTAGAACATAAGTTATATAAATCAATGAGGATTCCTTCCTTGGAAAACCTCTGATGCACATTTCCAAAAAGTGTTAGGGCCGTATTACATTGGTGTAAAAGAGCACCAATCTTGATGATCAGCGTGCTTTCCCACAGTCGGACGTCGGTCGAGCATCTTACCATAATATTTTTTTATCAGATCGCAATGACCCTATCAGCTGATGAAGGATGGTTTGCTCTTTCCTTGGCTATTACACAAGACCATGTTGGCCTATTTTCCAATAATAGCCCTTAGAATGACCAGTGTTTTACTGTAATGTAGATCTTTTGCCTGGTGACTTCATTGCCTGATATTACTGCAACTAATGTATTGTCCATTATAAATAGGTTTCAATTATGAAGTTGGAAAAACATGGCAGCTTTTTTCCAGAAACAGTGCCATGTGGCATCGCAGCTTAGACACTTGATAGGCAAAGCCCATAGACAAAAGTGGCACTGCTGCTGTAAGAAAGTAGCCATGTTTTTTTGTTTTACATCTTATGCCCCCCTTTAATGTAATAATTCTAAACCATAATGTAGAGCCACAAAACAGTCTGTGTCTAGTGATGAAAATCTATGGGAATCACTACAGGTTTTTATCAGATACCTCCCATGGTAAAAGGGAATCAATAATAACTACAGTACTCATAAAGGAATTTTTATACATTTTTATTCAATATCCTAATAAATCATATATATATATATATATATATATATATATATATATATATAGTAGTGTTTTGTCAGATTATCTCTTAGATCATTGCACTGTTAACCCCTGTAAAATTGTTCTAATTTTTATTTTTTCTCAAAGCGGGAACCTGTCATGTTGAAAATTTCTGGAATTTGGGATGTCATTGGGATAAGAGGGGCAGCGTGCTATCAGGGTAAGTAAACACAAGGACCGGGGCAGACTGGTATTTCAGTGCTGCAGCGGGCGAGGTGAGTACTGTAATTTCTAGCCCTAGAAGGCAGCAATGAAATCGGAGAAACCCATGAAAGGGGTACTCTGGTGGAAAACAACTTATTTCAAATCAACTGGTGCCAGAAAGTTAAACAGATTTTTAAATTACTTTTGTTTAAAAATCTTGATCCTTCCAGTACTGATCAGCTGCTGTATACTACAGAGGAAGTTGTATAGTTTTTTTCTGCCTGACCACAGTGCTCCTGACACCTCTGTCCATGTCAGGAACTTTCCGGAGCAGGAGAGGTTTTCTATGGGGATTTGCAAAGAATATTGTGGTCAGACAAAAAAGAACAACTTAACTTCCTCTGTAATATACAGCAGCTGATAAGTACTAAAAATGTTTTAAATAGAAGTAATTTACAAATCTGTTTAACTTTCTGGAACAAGTTGAAATGAAAAAAATTGTTTTCCACCGGAGTACCCCTTTAAACATCATTCGAGCGACAACTGTTTTGCAGTTCAGTTAGGCCGGGTCTCCACTGAGTAATTTTTCGCAAAAACACTGTTAAAACGCCCATTTTGCCACATGGTGTTTTTTTTTGTAAAAAAACGCTGCGGCCAGATGTTAGCTGTAAGTCTATAGGAAACTGCAGAAACCCTTATCCACTTGGCGTTTTTGAGTCTGGCGTTTTTTTAATCCTTTTGGCATTTTTTTGTGATTTTGCGTTTTTCCCCCATAGAAGTCTATGGGAGTGAAAAAACGCAAAGAAAAACGCTATGTGGGTTTTTAATCTTTTTTGGACTTTAGCGATCCAAAAAAGTGAGGGAGATACCTTTTTTATTTAAATTTCATAGGGTAACATAAAAAAAATTATAAAAAATATACATTAGTGTTAGAAAAAATTGTATCTAACGAAATGTATATATTTTTTTTATAAAGAAATGTTATTTAATTATGAAACCGTAAGCAATTTATGTGGGCGGGCAGGGCACTAAAATGTATCTGACAATGATAAAAATATAGTGTATGTGAGTGTCTTTAACTTTTTTATTCATTTTAGGTAGTACTACTACTCCCAGCATGGACCACACTGTTCCATGATAGGAGTAGTAGTACTTTGACTTACTGTCAGATTGTCCCGGCTGTCACATTTGTCAGCCGCAGCGATCCTCCAGTATACTGTATAGGCTGGCCGCTCTCCTCTGGTCCCCTGTACTGCCGTATATTTACTAATATTCATATTTCTCGCTGAGATGTGATTGGCCAGAGGGTTCTAGTCAATCACAAATGTCTGGGAAATAGGAATATTAGGACATATACGGCAGGGACCTTAGAAGAGCGGCCGGACGGATCTATACTTTAAACAGGATGATCACAGCTGATGTCTAGAGTGACATCAGCTGTGATCATTTCTACTACTACCCCCAACATGGAGCACACACTGCTCCATGATGAGAGTTGTAGTACCTGCATTAATAGATCGCAACAAGTGTCACCTCTGACACCTGTTGTGAGCTGTAAAATGTCGTATATGTCCTAATATTCATATTTCCCAGACATTTGTGATTGGCTAGAACCCTCTGGCCAATCACATCTCAGCGAGAAATATGAATATTAGTAAATATACGGCAGTACAGGGGACCAGAGAAGAGCGGCCAGCCTTTACAGTATACAGGAGGATCGCAGTGGCTGACAAATGTGACAGCCGGGCGATCTGACAGTGAGTCAAAGTTCTACTACTCCTATCATGGAACAGTGTGTTCCATGATGGGAGTAGTAATACTACCTAAAAAATGTAAAAAATAAACGTTAAAAAGTCAAAAAAAACACAAATACACTTTATAAAACACATTATTAAAAACATACTTTTTTTTTTACCATCCCTACAGCATTCCATTTTTTTTTGGTACCCAACAAAGGGTACCAAAAAAACGCCAAAGTGCAAAAAAAAAGCTATTTCCACATAAAGCCTCAAACGCAAGAAAAAACGCCAGTAAAAAAGCCAAGAACACAGGGCAATGTTTCTGGAGTTTTTTTCTGGCGTTTTTTTGGACAAAAAAAAAAAACACTGCAAAAAACTCAGTGGAGACCCAGCCTTTGGCTGGATTCACATATATCAGGCATCCGGCACAGTTTCCCTCTGGCGTGCACCAGAGGGAAACTGATACTAGAACTGATCCCATTCATTTGAAAGGGACAGTTCACAATCATCCAGTGTCACTTTTTTTTTTTATCAGTTGTGGTGGCATCATTTGTTTCGAGATCTAGGCTGAGTTCACCAATCCCGGAAGCCTGACATATGTGAACCCAGCCTTACTTGATCGCTCTAGAGTAATCAAGCAGCTAAGCTGGGAAATAGGTGTTACTCAGTGGGCTCCTCATTGCTCTTCTGTTTTTATTTCCATGCATGCCAGTGTATATGTGATGGACATGTAATAGAGATGAAAAGTTTTGCTTAATGGAGAACTCGAGTCAAATTAAATTACCTTTATATAGCTGCACATGTTAAACTTGCATAACTTTGCAATGTAAAGTGTAATGTTTGCTGAGCACATCCCTTGTTTCTCCAGTCCAGACTAGTGTCTACAGTAGACAACACATCACACTCACTCACCTTTGTTATCTATATGCATTGTTACTCTCTGAAGACAGCCCTCTCAGCAGCTCATACAGGAAAAAAAATGCAGGGGCTCGTGGTCTATTTGTGGTGTCATGGTGAGTATATCTATATATAACTTATTTAAGTTTTTAGTTAACCACTTTTGGCTGGATACTGCTGGATGGAGCCGTTGGATACCACTAGTCTCCATTCTTTACTGCTGCATTGTACTTTGAGCTCCTAAAGGTACACACAAAGTTTAAAACAGCGCTCACTTGGGGCCTCCGGGGCACGAGTCTTGGAACCCTGGACGGTGCCCTCATCCCCTGGGTGCTTTAGGGCAGTGCCTACCTCGCCTATAGGTGGCACCCGCTCTGCTGACAGAGCTTCTGAACAGATGTGAACCTAGTCTTTGTTACAAGTAAAAAGGATTGATATATGTATGTACTTCTTGCCTTTCTGACACCTGAAGACCCTTTTCATTTTTTTTTTTTTTTCATTTTATAGTAGGGAAATAACAAGTTTGATAGGAGAGACAGTCAAATAGGTTAATCCTGACTGGTCCAATGGAAAAATCAAGGCGGTTCGCACTAATAAACTTTTTTTTTACTGTCTCTCTGCTCCAAAGTTTTTCTTATTAAAATAGTTGCTTGGCCTATCTTGCATCTGATTCCTAGTTTTTCTGAGAAATTATAGTTTTTCATATATGAGATCCAATAGCAGCTCAAAGGCTCATTTATTTTTATTTTTTTGGATTTTATTTTCCTATGGAAGAAAAAAATCTAATTGCTATGAAAGATCTACTCTTTGATGTATTGTTCTTTTCGCTCTATTAAATGTTTGCAAGCTAAGTGACTTTCTTGTGTTACCCTTGTGTGTTTTATGTGGCTTTTGGCGGGGAAGAACTCTATTTTTTTTTAATGCATCTCTACATTTTAATGAAGATCTGGATTTCCTCCCCATTCCTTTCTTGAGGGAATAAATATTTAACATTTTGATTTTAATCCTTTTTTCCATATGTATGTTATATATTTTTAATTTTTTCCACATAAAGTGTTTTATATTTAGTTATAGAGGCTTTTGCTTACTACATACTGTTAATAACGATTGTTCATGTATTCATATTAAATATGTATATCCAAATATGAAAAATCAAAGAAGCAGCACTGTTAACTTGGCAAGAGGTGGGGACACGCAACCTAGAACCCAATTACAGATAGACTTTATGCTGAATTCCACAAAGGCAAAGCATCACCCTTACTAACATTTCAAATATTGAAATAAAAAGTAAAAATTTACACATTTTCAGGAAGTGGGCAAAGCCCTAAGACAGTAAGGTATGTGTTTAATTTGAAATGAGTGTTTTCTTTATTATATTTTTTACAAACAATATCACATTAATATAATAAAACTTATAATTTATCACCCAGCGTAAGAAAGCGTTGTATTTAAATGCATTCAGTGTGAAACTAAAACTCTCCATCAACCCTGGTCATGTATACCTCAAAGTCAAGGAAACATAGACTAAACCCATGTGAACCATTCCACCAGGACAAAAAATTAAAAGAAATAAAAAATAAAATAAATGTAACCCCTTGGGGACGGAGCCCATTATGACCCTAAGAATGGGAGTATTTTTTTTTTAAATCTGATCTCTATCACTTTATGCATTGATAACTCTGGGAGGTTTTTACTTATAAATTTGATTCCAAGATTGTTTTTTTTTCGTGACATGTTCTACTTTATGTTAGTGGTAAATTTTCATCAATACTTGCATCATTTCTTGGGGAAAAATTCAAAAATTTGATGAAAAAATTAAAAATTTTGAATTTTTCTAACTTTGAAGTTCTCTGCTTGTAAGGAAAATAGACATTCCAAATAAATTATATATTGATTCACATATACAATATGCCTACTTAAAGGGGTACTCCGGTGAAAACCTTTTTTCTTTTAAATCAAATGGTGGCAGAAAGTTAAACATATTTGTAAATTACTTCTATTAAAAAAAATCTTAATCCTTCCAGTACTTATTAGCTGCTGAATGCTACAGAGGAAATTCCTTTCTTTTTGGAACACTGATGACATCACGAGCACAGTGCTCTCTGCTGACATCTCTGTCCATTTTAGCAACCATGCATAGCAGATGCATAGCAGATGTATGCTAAGGGCAGCATGGTTAGCACTGCTGCCTTGCAGTGCTGGGGACTTGGGTTGAAATCCCACTAAGGACAACAATAAATAAAGCGTTATTATTATTATAATAACGTCAGCAGAGAGAACTGTGCTCGTGATGTCCTCAGAGAGCATTCCAAAAAGAAAAGAATTTCCTCTGTAGTATTCAGCAGCTAATAAGTACAGGAAGGATTAAGATTTTTTAATAGAAGTAATTTAAAAATATGTTTAACTTTCTGTTACCAGTTGATTTAAAAGAAAAAAAGTTTTTCACCTTTAATGTTTGCATCATAAAGTTGACATTTTTTTTTACTTTTAGAAGACATCAGAGGGCTTCAAATTTCAGCAGCAATTTTCAAATTTTTTCACATTTTCAAAATCGGAATTTTTCAGGGACAAGTTCAGTTTTGAAGTGGATTTGAAGGGCCTTGATATTAGAAATACCCCATAAATGACCCCATTATAAAAACTGCACCCCTCAAAGTATTCAAAATGACATTCAGAAAGTTTGTCAACCCTTTAGGTGTTTAAAAGGAATAAAAGCAAAGTGAAGGAGAAAATTCAAAATCTTAATTTTTTACACTCGCATGTTCTTGTAAACCCAGTTTTAGAATTTTTACAAGGGGTAATAGGAGAAAAAGCCCCTCAAAATTTGTAACCCAATTTCTCTTGAGTAAGGGAATACCTCATATGTGTATGTGAAGTGCTCGGCGAGCGCAGTAGAGGGCTCAGAAGGGAAGGAGCGACAGTGGGATTTTGGAGAGTGAGTTTTTCTGAAATGGTTTTTGAGGGGCATGTCACATTTAGGAAGCCCCTACGGTGCCAGAATAGCAAAAAAAAAAAAAAAAAAAAAAAAAGGCAAACTATTTTGGAAACTACAGCCCACAAGGCACATAACAAGGGGTCCAGTGAGCCTTAACACTCCACAGGTGTTTGACAACTTTTTGTTAAAGTCTGATGTGTAAATGGTGAAAAAAATTTTTCACTAAAGTGCAGTTTTCCCCCAAAAAATGTACCATTTTTGCAAAGGGTAATGAGAGAAAATGCCCCCCAAAATTTGTAACCCCATCTATTCTGAGGATGGTAATACCCCATGTTAGGACATAAAATGCTCTGCGGGCAAACTACAATGCTCAGAAGAGAAGGAGTCACATTTGGCTTTTGAAAAGCAAATTTTGCTGAAATGGTTTTTGGGGGCATGTCACATTTAGGAAGCCCCTATGGTGCCAGAACAGCAAAAAAAAAACAAAAAAAAAAACACATGGCCTACTATTTTGGAAGCTACACCCCTCAAGGAACATAACAAAGGGGTACAGTGAGTCTTAACACCCACAGGTGTTTGATGACTTTTTGTTAAATTCGGATGTGCAAATGCCCCCCAAAATTTGTAACCCCATTTCTTCTGAGTAATACCCCAGACGTCAAGTGCTCTTCTGGTGCACTACAATGCTCAGAAGAGGAGGAGCGCCATTGAGCTTTTGGAGAGAGAATTTGTTTGGAATGGAAGTCATGGGCCATGTGCGTTTACAAAGCCCCCCGTGGTGCCAGAACAGTGGACCCCCCCCCCCCACATGTGACCCCATTTTGGAAACTACACCCCTCACAGAATTTAATAAGGGGTGCAGGGAGCATTTACACCCCACTGGCATTTGTTCAGATCTTTGGAACAGTGGGCTGTGCAAATGAAAAATTACATTTCATTTTCACGGACCACTGTTCCAAAAATCTGTCAAAATGGGGTCACATGGGGGGGGGTACATTGTTCTGGCACTATGGGGGCTTTGTAAACACACTTGGCCTTCAATTCCGGACAAATTTTATCTCCAAAATCCCAATGGCACTCCGAAGAGCACTTTACATCCACATATGGGGAATGTTCTTACTCAGTAGAAATGGGGTTACAAATTTTGGGGGGGCTTTTTTCCTATTTTCCCTTGTGAAAATGAAAAATTTAGGGTAACACCAGTATTTTGGTGAAAAAAAAACGTTTTCTTCATTTTCCCATCCAACTTTAACGAAAAATTGTCAAACACCTGTGGGGTGTTAAGGCTCACTGTACCCCTTGTTACATTCCGTGAGGGGTGTAGTTTCCAAATTGGGGTCACACATGGGTATTTATTTTTTTGCATTTATGTCAGAACCGCTGTACAATCAGCCACCCCTGTGCAAATGACCAATTTAAGCCTTAACTGTACATAGTGCGCTCTCACTCCTGAGCCTTGTTGTGCGTCCGGAGCATTTTACGCCCACATATGGGGTATTTCCGAACTCAGGAGAAATTGTGTTACAAATTTTTTTTTTTTTCCTTTTACCTCTTGTGAAAATAAAAAGTATGGAGCAACACCAGCATGTTAGTGTAAATTTTTTTTTTTTACACTAACAGGCTGGTGTAAACCCCAACTTTTCCTTTTCATAAGGGGAAAAAAGGAGAAACTTGTAGTGCAATTGCTCCTGAGTACGGAAATACCCCATATGTGGCCCTAAACTGTTTCCTTGAAATACAACAGGGCTCCGAAGTGAGAGAGCACCATGCGCATTTGAGGACTAAATGAGAAATTTGCAATAGGGGTGGACATAGGGGTATTCTACACCAGTGATTCCCAAACAGGGTGCCTCCAGCTGTTGCTAAACTCCCAGGATGCCTGGACAGTCAGTGGCTGTCCGGAATTGCTGGGAGAGCTGGAGGCTCCATTTTGTAAACACTGCCGTACGATACATTTTCATTTCTATTGGGTGGGGGGGGGGGGGGGGACAGTGTAAGGGGGTGTATATGTTATGTTTTACCCACTATTTTGTGGTAGTGTAGTGTAGTGTTTTTAGGGTACATTTGCACTGGCGGGGGTTTATGGTGAGTTTACCGGTAGGAGCTTGTGCTGCGGCTGGAAATTTGCCGCAGCTCAAACTTGAAGCAGGAAACTCACTGTAAACCCGCCCGTGTGAATGTACCCTGTACATTCACATGGGGGGGGGGGGTGTCAAAGCTACAGCTGTTGCAAAACTACATCTCCCAGCATACTAGATCTCCCAGGTTCTGTTACCTAACTCAGCATTTTTCGACCAGTTTGCCTCCAGCTGTTGCAAAACTACAACTCCCAGCATGTACTGATTGCCGAAGGGTATTCTGGGAGATGTAGTTATGCAATAGCTGGAGGTACGCAACTACAACTCCCAGCATGCTGAGACAGCTGTTTGCTGCTGTATGGGCATGCTGGGAGTTCTAGTTTTGCAAGATCTGAAGGGTCACAGTTTAGAAACCACTGCACAGGAATCTCCAAACTATGGCCTGCCAGATGTTGCAAAACTACAAATCCCAGCATGCCCAGACAGCAAGCTCCTGTGTGTGCATGCTGGGAGTTGCAGTTTTGCAACATCTGGAGGGCCACAGTTTAGAGACCGCTGAACAGTATTCTCCAAACTGTTGCCCTCCAGCTAATGCAAAACTACAAATCCCAGCATGCCCAAACAGCAAACACCTGTCTGGGCATGCTGGGAGTTGTAGTTTTGCAACATCTGGAGGACTACAGTTTAGAGACCACTGTATAGTTGTCTCAAACTGTAGCCCTCCAGATGCTGCTAGGTAACTCACCGGCTTCTGTAGTTTGCACGTCATCGCTGCACCAGGGACCCGCCTGTCATCGCTGTCCGCTGCCGCCGCCGATGGTAAGTGACCTCTGGCGCTGGTGACCGGTGGTTCCCCTGCTCTGCCCGGAGTACAGTGGGTGGGCAGAGTGGGGGAACCGAACGTTAAGCCCCCGATCTGCTATTGGTCGATCGCTTCTGATTGACCAATGGCAGGGATAGGAGGGGTGGCACCCAATGCCACCTAACTCCTATCCTTCAGGGGGACCGGGGGTGTCTTGGACACCCCCTGATACCCTTTATTTTCTGAGGCACCGGGTCACCGGAGACCCTTATGACCAGGAATCGCCGCAAATCGCCAGTGTGAATTCACCGGCAAATTCTGGCGATCGCTGACATTGGGGGGGGTCTCAGGACATTGGCACGGGATGCATGCTGAATGATTTCAGCAGGCATTCTGTTCCGATCACCGCCCGGCGAGCTGCGGTGATCGGAAATACGGAGGGCGTACAGGTACGCCATCTGTCCTTAAGTACCGGGACGCGAGGGTGTATCCATACGCCCTCCGTCCCCAACAGGTTAATAATAATTAAAAAATATATATAAATTATAACAATTTTTTATTTCTTAAAGAGTACCTGTCATCAACAAAAACTTTTAATATGTTGTTCATAATCATTAATGAAGACATACTGTAATATATCTTCATTAAAAAATATTAATATTTATACCAGTTTTTTCATTTTATACTTTTGGCCACTAGGGGGTCTCTCTTCTATGCCTGGTCTGCAGGCAGCTTCCTATGCTTTTCATAGTAAGTGTACAGCTTTTAGGACTAATGCTGAAAGGGCACTGGTCCTTCCATAGGAAGTTCAGTACTCTCAGCTCACTGTGAGCTACAAGCCTGCACATGCCTCTCATATAACAGAGGCCAGTCACCTCCCCCTACCCCTTGCTCTGTGTTCTCCCTGCCCCTCACCACACGATATCTTATACATTGTATTATCTCACTGCACTCCCTGCTCTGTGCTCCCCCCCCCCCCCGACATTCATCTTAATTACTGCCTCTGTAATTGCTCCCACCGCCCCTGGTTCTCAGCATTGACTTTTTAGTGCAGAGAGACACAGAGGAGAGAGAGAGAGAGAGAGAGAAGGAGGCTGCCGTCCCTCCCCTGTACGGAGTCTGTATGCACACTGCAGAGCAGTGTTTCCCAACCAGGGTGCCTCCAGCTGTTGCAAAACTACAACTCCCAGCATGCCCGGACAGCTGTTGGGAAACACTGCTGCAGAGGGAGAGCAGCATACAGGAAGACTGGCAGAAGCAGAGTCCCGGCCAGGCTTCATGTGACATCATGCCTGACGGGACCCGCCTCCTTCCACCCCTCAGAAAGACAGTGCTCCTGAGCTAATGAAGAGGGATAAAAAAAAGGTAGTTGATGACAGGTACTCTTTAAATACTTTTCACCTCCTCACTGCCTTTCTTTCACATTCACTTAAACCAGGTTCTCAAATATTAGAGGGATACTGCACCAAAACCCCACTTTTGGGCACCCTTTGATATCCAGCTCTCCGTCACACCCCCTCCCATTGACATGAATGGAGGGGGCGTGGGGTGACATCACGAACATGGAAGTTCCAAGCTTCCCTTTTCTGGATGTCGATGCTTCCAGCCTGGAGATAGCGGGGGATAGGGGATAAGATGTTTTTTGAAAGAGTACCCCTTTATGAAGTGGGTTATGAAATCCATCTATACCACAATGCTACCATACTCCCTGAGGGAACACTCCCCATTATCATTGTGTGTGCATTTTTCTTGCATATCTTTAGTTTCAGGTGACTTTTTTAAGCTTAACAGCCATGTGGGTGTACATGAGGAGTCATCATTGAACATACATCTCACCATTTGCTGTATCCGCTAAATGCACAATAACATGTAGGGAATGTGACTCATGAGCAGGAGGTTAAGGGAGTTGGCTCCCCCTCACCCAAAATCCTAATACCACCTGATGCAGTACTGTATACCTATCAGTAACTTCCATACCTGCTGCCAGTGACAAATTCTGCCCAGCTAAATTTATATGCACTTCGGGAGGCCGTAGGTTCTCTGGGAGCTTCAGACCCCAGGGGACTGCCCAATCCACCCATAATATGATTTTTCACTGTTAGTGTGTTTCTGAATTGCTATGCCTTATGATAAAGAAAATTGTCCAGCTATAGAGTTACATCTAATCTGTCCTGCCTATTTTCTCCCTGTACTCATCATAATTGGTGCAGGGAGGAAACAGGAAGTTACATCCAGGAACACCAGTGGAGCCTGGAAAGGCCATGGATTTAATGTGTATGGGGGCCTCCCTATGGCAGATGTCAGGGGAGGGAAGGTTGAAGCATGTTGGATTTCAACTACCCAGTCCTTTTGTTTAGAGGGAGATAAGCTACCTCCAGAGCTGTCTGGCAGTGGCTGTATCCACTCTCTCCATGCATAACACATGCATGCATTGATGTGTATGGGAGGATCGGAAGAGACTGTAGTCAGACAAACAAGACTTCTCATCTCATGTTACCTAACTGCCCCACTCTCTAGTTACAAAAAACAGGAACATTGTCACAGATGTAGCTGCAGTTTATGTGAAGGACACACCCATCAGCCGTGAAGAGACATAGGTCAGGAGGAGGGCCCAAGCTGAGCTTTTTCACCCGAGCCTATAAATTGTTAGCCATTGGCTGCACCAAAATCGTATACAGAAATAAAACAGAAACATATACAATTAGAAAGATGGTACAGTTAAAACATGTATATATCTGTAATTGTTTAGAACTAGGATTGGCTTATATTACTACATAATTGGTAAAGAAACACTTTTCTTATAGTTAAACAACATGCTTAGTGGTCAACAATGTAGGCCTATTTAGAGGGGAACTCTAGTACTTTTCTTTTAAGCATCAATCCGCATTGAAAATGTGTAAAATTCGGTATTGGGCATTTTGATATCCAGATATTGATCATTTTTAAAAAGTGGTTTTTAACAACTTGTGGTAAGTGGTAATTAGTAACTTTCTTAGATTGATTTTTAGGGATCAACTAATTTATGTGGTCACTTCCCTTAGGTAAACCATGCCTTAAAGGGTTTATCCAGGAAAAAAAATTTTTTTTTTTTATATATATATATATATATCAACTGGCTCCAGAAAGTTAAACAGATTTGTAAATTACTTCTATTAAAAAATCTTAATCCTTTCAGTACTTATGAGCTTCTGAAGTTTAGGTTGTTCTTTTCTGTCTAAGTAATCTCTGATGACACGTGTCTCAGGAACCGCCCAGTTTAGAAGAGGTTTGCTATGGGAATTTGCTTCTAAACTGGGCGGTTCCTGAGACACGTGTCATCAGAGATTACTTAGACAGAAAAGAACAACCTTAACTTCAGAAGCTCATAAGTACTGAAAGGATTAAGATTTTTTAATAGAAGTAATTTACAAATCTGTTTAACTTTCTGGAGCCAGTTGATATATATAAAACAGTTTTTTTCCTGGAATACCCCTTTAAAAATATGTAATTCACAATTGTTCTACTAAAACAAATTTAGTATGTTGTGACTTCATTTTTTCAAGCTTTGGAACTCAGACCACTTTTGCAACTATATAACGTTTCACTTATTAAAGATCTCATCACTGACATAAGCCAATATGTTTTTTAAGTACATCTTTGCTACATCTGAAAAATACAACTCTGGATTCAAGGTTGGATCTGTAACAAGCAGACCATACACTGGCTTCCATCAAACATAGGACTGATTGAACACATTGTAAGCAGGGGCATGTATCTAGTTACCTATGAACTAACACACCACATCAGGGCTATTAAAGGTCTGTAGGAAATAGATATAGTGTAGCAGGATTTAGTAGAGTTATGTTGAAAACAGTGTTTGGCAAGTGATACAATACAACTTTTTTTTTTTCTTCAACCGCATGGTTAGTTGCAGAATATTGCCCTGTGGCATGTATAAAAAGAGTTCTTTTAAACAGAAATTTTAGGATATATAATTTTTATTCTGTATTTAAGCTTTCACTATCTGCTCTATGAAGGTCAAAATGATGTGTGGCCAACCAAACCATCTCATTTTTGGATCAACATATTTGGAGCACTGGAACACTAAAAACTGATTAGAAAAGTGCACATATAAGTAAACTTTATTTTCCTAGTGGGAATATTATAAATTATGTGGTTTGAGCCAGGGTTCAACTAGCCAGAAGAAAATGTATAGATGTAACTGGTACCAAAGTTTCCAAAAATAGCACCCATGTACTAGGATAGCCTTAAACTAGAATTATTAGGTTAGGAAGGACCATAATCCATGGACCTTCTCACCCTGGTCTGGTTTAGATCAGGCTGGTTATGAAAAAGCAAGTATAGTTATTTTCTGTCTGACCAAAGTGCTCTCAGCTGACACCTCTGTACGTGTCAGGAACTTTCCAGAGCAGGAGAGGTTTGCGATGGGGATTTACTCCTACTGTGGAAAGTTCCTTACATGGACAGAGGTGTCAATAGAGAGCACTGTGGTCAGGCAGAAAAGAACTATGCAACTTCCTCTGGAGCATATAGCAGCTGATAAGTACTGAAAGGATTAAGATTTTTAAATAGAAGAAATTTACAAATCTGTTTAACTTTTGGAACCAGTTATTTTTACAAAAATTGTTTCCCACCAGGGTACCCCTTTAACTCCTTAAGGACGCAGGGCATATGGGTACGCCCCTGTTCCCAAGTCCTTAAGGACTCAGGACATACCTTAACGGTCTGATCCCGCTAACCGGGTTTAAACCGTTCTCACGAGCGGAGAACGGGTTAAACTGTGGGTCTCGGTTGCTACAGGCAGCCAGGACCCACGGCTAATGCTGGGCACCGCCGATCGGGCCGATGCCCGGCATTAACCCTTTAGAGGCTGCAATCAAAATTTGTGGAATCTAAACTGAAAGTAAAACTATCCCTGCAGCTCAGCGGAGATGAATGGGACTATCGCAACAGAATCAGCCCCGTTCCATAGACTTGTATTGAGGGGGCGTGGTCATGACATCATGAGAGGGGCATGGCCGTTATGTCTCGAGCCTCCAGAGCTGCACCCGATGCTCTAAACAAACGCTGGGTGCAGCATGGAGATCGCGGAGGTCCCCAGTGGCGGAGCCCCGCGATCAGACATCTTATCCCCTATCCTTTGGATAGGGGATAAGATGTAGGGGCAGAGTACCCCTTTAAGCTTCAGAGGAGCGAATGAAGTCTCTACAACATATCACTTTTGTATCAGACCTAGTTTATGTGACTGTAATCGGTTGGTATATTGGAAGAAAATTCTCATCTCCTACACATACACTAGCCTTTATTGTAGTATACTTTTCATTTCTAGATCACAAAGTCATCCTGTTGTGTTACTTTCTCCTGTGTTGTGCATGATATGACCCATGAAATGCCGTGACAACTTCTACACTAAAGTCTACTCCATCTGCCTTTACGTGATGCTATGAACAGGCTGCAGTTAGTTTGGGTTATTACGCTACTTATATAGATGTGCGTTTCATTTTTCTGATTTGTGGCAAATTAAGAAGCTCTGTATAAAAAACAAGCTTAATACTAAACAGATGTTGAACTGACATGCACACATAAATATCCAGTAGACAAAGCATCTGTGCAGATTTTCTTCTCTTGCCTTGCTCCCTATCTCTAGGACGGTTTTCAGAATCGTGAGTGCTTTTTGTGAGTTTTTAATAAATACGTTGTGAACTGAAGTGTTTAAAATAGTAACTTACATACAAGGAGTTAACATAAGAAATACTCTTTTATTACATCCTCACTGCAGCTACCAGCACCTCCTTTAAAGTGACGACAGCGCAGAGTACTGGACTTTACATCACCGGTGTTTACCTTGCGTTGCCTCAAATTTCTCCAGCCTTCATTTTACGGTTTATAAATACTCTGGGGGCTTCCAGGATAATAGTGCTCTCTGTTCTCCGGCAAAGCTGTGGCTTTTGGATTTTACAGTCTTTGAATTACTTCATGATGATCCAGAGTATACATCATCACAGTTAGACCAGCAACCTCTTGGGAGATGTCTTATGCAAGGAAAGCCAAGGGTTGCTTAAGTAGCCAGCAAAAAATTTATAACTGTGACCTGGGCCTTGTCAGCCCTTCATGACACAGTGTAAAGTGAACCGTTGCGTGCTTAGTCACCAAATTTGGCACAATTATTTGGATTAGGAAATGCATAAATGGTCAGACAGTAGGAGTTTGTCTAGACATTGCATTTTGGATAATAAGCTGTGCACATTGCTGCAGGAGACTTCTCCAATACACTTATATGTAAAAACCTAAAATACAATAAGAAAACGGGTACAGTTTCTCGTGTGAAGGACTTAATCTTACAGATGGCACATTTCTTCACATACATAGTCGTCTGCCTTCGCCTGATCACCAGTTTGTAAGCTTACGGCTGAAGATATTATACCAAATATAGTAAGGATGGACACAGCAGACATCCCAGGTGCTCATTTTTAACCCTTATGTAAGCAATGCCCTGTAATTACTTTACATAGCACTCCTGCCGCAGATTAACTTTATACACAATAAAGTTCAATTTGTTGAATAGTCATCACATTTCGGAAAGGACAAAAATGGAAAATCAATTATTAACGTTAAGAGCAGACAGCTTGAGAGTTGCAGGTGTATCTCAGACACATTATCAACCCGCTTAAAGTGCTATCATAAAAGGGCTGAGCATCAACTTGGAAATGTAGGTATAGTTTAGCTAATAATGGAGGAAGTCATGTGCGTGATCACTCAATATGGATGATGCATAAATCTGCACTCTTCTTGGATAAATATTAGGGGGAAACAGACTAGTAAAGTCAATGAATACAGTTACTTTTTGATAAAATATTGCAGCCAAAAATGAGTTCTCCCTTCCAGATGATCTCTATTATTGCAGCTATACCTTGCATAGCAGTGAAAACAAAATTCAAAAGCTTTTTTGTTTATGGCGTTTGCTATGCAGAATTAATAATTAATACATTATTCTTTTTTTTTTTTTTTGATATCCACCAAAAGATAGATGCTGGCACTGGTATAACACTAGATGAACAGCAATCCGAGCAGTCTCTATATGCAGGTATAGGTGCATAGAGCTTGTTCCCGATTCCACAGGTACTCCATCCGAATAGAGAAAAGGCGATCTCCACATGGGATACAACAAAGAAAACAGGGGGCACTCATGTATCGGTGATCAGGTGTTCGCTTCCTTATTCAAAAGGTGCAATTGACGTCATAGTCCAGCGGGACGCCAGGAAGAGTGTGTAGCAACAATAGCTATTTCGTGCAGCTCCAGGCACTTATCCTGGTTACACCCACCTGGACGCAGGGGGGCCGGTAAATACTTCCTGGCTACTACGTCAACAGGTCAACCATTTCAATTTATAAAATACTAAGAGATAGCTATACAACAAATCTCTCATATTACAAAAATGAAAGATTACATCAGGAGGGGGAATACTAAGAAAACAATAAAAAACAAACATAAAAACATTTGGCACATGCAAATTTTTACACAAAAACGCTCATGTCAAGGCGATCATTCAGACCGAGGTTACACTCTGCATTGGTCCTAATGATCCACCTTGCCTCACGCTACAAAATAAATTTCCGTTTATCCATACCTGATAGAATTGACTCTTTCTAAACCCAGAAATGTTATTACCTTTGCATCTCCTGCATGCTCTTTGAGAACATGGGTGATGAGTCTCGGGGATCCTTTCTTAGTAGTTATTGACCACACATGTTCTCTAAACCTCATGTTTAGGGCCCCTATAGTACATCCTACATAAAATCAGTTGCATGGGCAGATGATCGCATAGATTACGTACCATCTATGCAGGCCTAAGTGCACCTATTACAGGTGCCACATTTGTACATACCAGGGGACAATGTTTTTGTTAACCAATTTACTTATTTAGGGATAGTTTGTAATATCTCTTTGTTGTATAACTATTTTATAAATAGAAATGGTTGTGAGTGTGTGGAATGCCCTCATCTGTAGACGTAGGTAGCCAGGAAGTATTCACCTGACCCCCTGCGTCCAGGTGCGCACAATCTGAAGAAGTGCCTGGAGCGGCAAGAAATAGCTATCACTGCTACACACTCTTCCTGGTGTCCCGCTGGATAGTGTTGAGCGGCATAGGCCATATTCTAATTCGCGAATATTCGCGAATATATGGACGAATATTCGTCATATATTCGCGAATATTCGCATATTCGTAATATTCTCGTTTTATTTTCGCATATGTGAATATTTTCATATGCGAAAATTAGCATATGCGAAAATTAGCATACACGGAAATTCGCATATGCAAAATTAGCATATGCTAATTTTCGCATATGCGAAAACTCGCACACCAGTCTCATACAGTAGTATTAGAGCCTTCTTTACACCACACAAGCTGGAAGCAGAGAGGGGTGATCACTGTGATGTGTACTGTGAAAAAAAAAACGAATATTCGTAATTCCGAATATATAGCGCTATATTCGCGAATATTCGCGAATTCGCGAATATGCGATATTCGCGAATAAAATTCGTATTGTGAATATTCGCGAGCAACACTACCGCTGGACTATGATGTTAATTGCACCTTTTGAATAAAGAAGCGAACACCTGATCACCGATACATGAGTGCCGCCATTTTCTTTGTTGTATACCATTATTATTTTTTTACTTGCAGAGCGTGACATCACGAGGGATCGTGGTGACCCCGAAGCATACACCAGCATTCGGAACTAAATGTTCCGAATGCTGGGTAGTGGAGTACCCCTTTAAGGACTAAGACAATTAATCCTGTACGCCCCGTAAAAGACAAAGCCTGTTTTTTCAATTCGGGAATGTCTGACTTTATCAGAAAATAACTCTGGTAAAGTTTGGCCAATCACGATAATTCTGACATTGTTTTTTTTTGTCACAAGTTCATGTACTTCATGTACAGGGAAGTAAAAGTAAGTTGATATCATTTGTAGGTTATTTTTTACAATGCAAAAAAAAAAATGAAATGTAAAAAATGAAATTAAAAAAAATTTGCCATTTTAAAAGTAATAGGTTGCATATATTTATACTTACTGAGCAAATAGTTTATGAAACTTATACTTTCAAATGTCGACTTTATTTTGAAAGCATTTTTTTAATTAAATTTTACTTGAAAATTTTAAAATTTTGGAAATTTTTATATGTGTTGTGCAAGGTTTGCAGAAACTTGGAGGTGATAGAACATAGGAACCCCTTCAAATGACCCAGTTTTAATTACTAGACCCCTCAAGGTATTCACTAGGGGATACAGTGAGTATTTTAACACTATAGATTTTTGGCAGGCATTAAGTCAGTGTTAAAAATTTGAAATCTGCTTTTATTTATTTATTTATTTTTTACAAATGCATCATTTGTGGGACATATTGTTTGTACATCCCTTGTGATATTGAAATAAATGCACCATATATATTATTGAGCTGCTCAGCCCATGTTTTGGAAAGGCCATATTTGGTTCCTTGGCTGCATGGCAGAACCCAGAAGAGAGGAGCGCCATTTGTCTTTCAGGGCATCATTTTAGGCTGGATCGTCTACAGGCTGCACTTCATGTCTGCAGAACCATACAGAACCCCCACAAGTGATCCCATGTAGCTGGAATTGTTACAAAGCCAGTATAAAAAATTTAAATTAGCTTTTTTTTTCACAAATGAGTCATTTGTGGGACATATTTTGTGTACATTGCATCTGAAAAGGAGGAAATGCACCAAATATTTTATTGAGCTGCTCATCCTGTGTTTGGAAATACCCCCACTCAGGCCATGTTTGGTTCCTTAACCGTGTGGTGGGACCCAAAAGGAGAGCAGTGCCGTTTGACTTTCAGGGCAACATTTTAGTCCGGATGGATTATAGGCCACACTTCATGCCTGCAAATGCATTTAGTTGCCAGAACCATACTGAACCCCCGCAAGTGACCCCATTTTGGAAACTACACCCCCTAAAGTATTCATCTAGACCAAAAGTGAGTACTTTGATTGCTTTTTGTGTAGCTGGAATGGTTACAAAGTTAGTGGAAAAATTGAAATTTGCATCATTTGTGGGACATATTTTTTGTACATTGTGTCTGAAAAAGGAGTAAATTCACCCCATATTGCCCTGTATTTGGCAATACCCCCGCTTGGACCATATTTGTTACATGGCCACATGGTGGGACCCAAAAGGAAAGGAGCGCCATTTGGCTTTCAGGATATCATTAAACAAATTATAGGCCGCATTCTAGCTGTCATAACAATACCGCACCCCCAGAAGTGACCCCATTTTCACAACTACACCCCTAAAGTATTCACCTAGGGCAGTAGTGAGTATGTTGAGCCCTAATTGTTTGGCTAGAATTATTTCAAAGTCAGACTCTGATTGGTCTTTGGTCGGCTAGCAGTGACGCACAGCTGTCTGTGACTGTTGCAGTTTCTGATGGATAAATCCATTATGTTGTGGGAATAATAATAAATAAATAAATATACCTATCATTCGGCATATAAAAAAATCTTGAAAAAACTGGTTAATATCGTTGGAGGGGAGGAGGGGTGATAGCAGGGCCGGTTTTAGGGGGGGGGGGGGCCCATGTCCAAAAGTTAGAGGCACATTACTGCATTTTGCCACGATTTGCGCAAATTGCGGCAGACTACAGTAATGTAAGAGTGGCCCTGTGGGGGCACGGGTTTCAGAGAGCCCACAGAGCAGAATAGACACTCACACTATATGGCAAAGGATGTCATCGCAGGCCCTTTACCATACAGTGTACAAAAAGGAGGAGGAGGAGGAGGTAATAGGGAAAAGCATAGGGGGATGAGGCTGTGAGGAAGGTGGGAAGACCAGTACATGTGATGAGGTGCATTTAAACTTTATATAGGGGGTAAAGTTAGCAATATATGGGGGTATAGGTAGCAGTATATAGGGAGCACAGGAAGCAGTGTATAATGGGAGAAGGGGGTCATAGAGAACAATATATATATATATATGTGATCTAAGGTCATAGGGAGCAGTATATATGTGATAGGGGGTCATGGAAAGCAGTATATATGTGATAGAGGGTCAGGGAGCAGTATATATGTGATAGGGGGTCATAGGAAGCAGTTTATATGTGATAGGGGGTCATAGGGAGCAATATATATGTGATAGGGGCTAATAGGGAGGAGTATATATACCGTATTTATTGGGGTATACAACGCAACGGCCTATAACACGCACCCTCATTTTAGCAAGGATATTTGGGTAAAAAAAGTTTTTTACCCAAATATCCATGGTAAAATGAGGGTGCGTGTGTGCGCGTGTATACCCCGATACACCCTCAGGAAAGGCAGGGGGAGAGAGGCCGTCGCTGCCCGCTTCTCTCCCCCTGCCTTTCCTGGGGTCTAGAGCCCTGCTGCGGCCCTTCTCTCCCCCTGGCTATCGGCGCCGCTGCCCGTTCTGTCCCCCTGACTATCGGTGCCGGCGCCCCATTGCCGGCGCCGATAGCCAGGGGAGAGAAGAGGCGCCGACAGCCAGGGGGAGAGAAGGGGCAGCGGCACCCATTGCCGGCGCCGCTGCCCCGTTGCCTCCCCCCATCGCCGGTGGCATAATTACCTGTTGCCGGGGTCGGGTCCGCGCTGCTGCAGGCCTCCGGCGTGCATCCCTTGCGTCGTTGCTATGCACGGCGCGGCGCACTGACGTCATGCGCCGTGCAGAGCATAGCAATGACGCAGGGGACGCATGCTGGAGGCCTGCAGCAGCGCGGACCCGACCCCGGCAACAGGTAATTATGCCACCGGGGATGGGGGGAGGCAATGGGGCAGCGGCGCCGGCAATGGATGCCGCTGCCCCTTCTCTCCCCCTGGCTGTCGGCACCGCTTCTCTCCCCCTGGCCATCGGCGCCGGCAATGGGGCGCCGGCACCGATAGTCAGGGGAACAGAACGGGCAGTGGCGCCGATAGCCAGGGGGAGAGAAGGGCCGGCAGCAGGGCTCTAGACCCCAGGAAAGGCAGGAGGAGAGAAGCGGGCAGCAACGGCGTATATCGGCGTATAACACACACATAGACTTTAGGCTAAAAATTTTAGCCTAAAAAGTGCGTGTTATACGCCGATAAATATGGTATGTGAAATACGGGGTGATACAGAACAGTATATGTGAGATAGGGGTCATACAGAGCAGTATATGTGGAATATGGGGTCATACAAAACAGTATATGTGAGATAGGGGACATACGGAGGAAGTATATGTGAGATAGGGGTCATACAGAACAGTATATGTGAGATAGGGGTCATACTGAGCAGTATATGTGAGATATGGGGTCATAAGGAAAAGTACATATGAAAGAGGGCCATAGGGAGCAATGTGTGGAGGGGGGAGGGTCTTTTGGTCCAGTCTGGGGTCTGTACACCAAAGGTTATCACCAATACACAGAGTATCTGATCAGTGGAACCTGACCCCTGGGACCACCACCAATCATGAGAAGAGAGGTCCCTTGTCCCCTAAATGAATGAAGTAGCACATGATCACCTGCAGCTTCATTTGTTCTCTATGGGACTTATAAACATTGCTGATCGCTGACCTCACATGTATGGAGACCCCACAGAGAATGAATGGAGTGACATGGGATCATGTGCTGTTGCTCCAATCACCCAGGGGTTCCAGTGGTCGGACCCTACCGATTAGAGTTTTACACTGTCCCTAGGTATGCTGTAAACATGGTAATGGGCCGGCAGCAAGCACAGCATTAGCAAAGCAGGATGGCAGTGTAAAGGATGTTGTTTTACTATCATAGGCGTGCGCACGGGATGTGCCGGGTGTGCACAGGCACACCCTAATCACCGCGGCCCGCTGCTGCAGGACTTTTTTTTCTTTTTTTCTCACTACTAAACCCCAGCCCCACCGGACATCCCCGACATCACCAGGCCGAAATCCCCCCCCTGTCACAGCAAACTTAGCTTGACAACATACACGCCCTCCCCTCAGCCTCGTCTTGCTGGAGGAGCTGCAAGACCACAACACCCCCCGCCCCACCCCTCATGTTGCCCCCCCCCCAGCCCCTAATCACAACCACATTGCGGCTGCTGTTTTGCTTACCTTATCCTGACGAGGAGCGCTGCTTCCTCCCCCGAAGTGCCTCTCTCTGTCTCAGCTGCTGTGCTACACGTGTCTTCAAATCAGGGTGAAAAGGTCACAAATATTGGCCATTCCTGTCCTCAGAGCCTCAGCCGGACAGGGAAGAGACACTGACCTGGTGAGGCTCCTTTCATGTGTGATCTGTCTCCTAAAATGTGTATCTAATCCTCCAGTGTGTGATCTGTATGCTAAAATGTGTATCTAATCCCTCAGTGTGTGATCTGTCTGCTAAAATGTGTATCTAATCCCCCAGTGTGTGATCTGTCTAATGAGCTGTGTATCTAAACTCCCCATGTGTGATACTGTTTGCTGAGCAGTGTATCGAATCCCCCATGTGTGATCTGTCTAATGAGCTGTGTATCCAATCCCTCCATGTGTAATCTGTCTGCTAAAATGTGTATCTAATCCCCCATGTGTGATCTGTCTGATAAAATATGTATCTAATCCCCCAGTGTGTGATCTGTCTAATGATCTGTGTATCCAATCCCTCCATGTGTGATCTGTCTGCTAAAATGTGTATCTAATCCCCCATGTGTGATCTGTCTGATAAAATATGTATCTAATCCCCCAGTGTGTGATCTGTCTAATGAGCTGTGTATCTAAACCTCCCATGTGTGATACTGTTTGCTGAGCTGCATATCTAATCCCCCATGTGTGATCTGTCTGCTAAACTGTGTATCTAAACCCCCCATAAGTGATACTGTGTGTCACCCCAGTATTAAGGTGATTACATGAGGAGGAGGTTTGTTACAGTGTGTCACCCCAGTAGTAAGGAGAGTACATGAAGAGGAGGTTTGTTACAGTGTGTCACCCCAGAAGTAAGGTGATTACATGAGAAGGAGGTTTGTTACAATGTGTCACCCCAGTAGTAAGCAGATTACATGAGGAGGAGGTTTGGTACAGTGTGTCACCCCAATAGTAAGGAGATTACATGAGGAGGAGGTGTGTTACACTGTGTCACGCCAGTAGTAAGGAGATTACATGGGGAGGAGGTTTTTGCTACAATGAGTCACCCCAGTAGTAAGAAGATTACACGAGGAGGAGGTTTGTTACAGTGTGTCACCCCAGTAGTAAGGAGATTACATGAGGAGGAGGTTTGTTACAGTGTGTCACCCCAGTAGTAAGGAGATTACATGAGGAGGAGGTTTGTTACAGTGTGTCACCCCTGTAGTATGGAGATTACATGAGGAGGGGGTTTGTTACAGTGTGTCACCCCAGTAGTAAGGTTGGGCGTGTCAAAGGGCAGAGCCAATGTGTGGGGTCAAGGGGGCGGCAAAATTAGCTTTCGCCTAGGGTGCCAAAAGTCCTTGCACCAGCCCTGATCATGTATGATTGTGACTGTCTATTATATGTAGGCTCACAGCTAAGGACTACATCCCCATCATGTGTGATTGTCTATTATGTGTAGGCTACATATAATATACAGTCACAATCATACATGATGGGAATGTAGTCCTGAGCTGTGAGCCTACATATAATAGACAGTCACAATCATACATGGCAAAACCTTGGCAAATATAAGATCAGGGGTAGAATTAGTCCCGTAAGCCTCATGGTAAATTCTAGACTTGTCCTCCTCCCTACAATTATAACTATACTGCACCTAATGTGGGGGAACTGTACTACTAACCTAATGTGGGGGAACTATACTGCCAACCTAATGTGGGGGAACTATACTACTAACCTAATGTGGGGGAACTATACTGCACCTAATGTGGGGGAACTATACTGCACCTAATGGGGGGGACTATACTGCACCTAATGTGGAGGAACTGTACTACTAACCTAATGTGGGGGAACTATACTGTCAACCTAATGTGGGGGAACTATACTGCACCTAATGTGGGGGAACTATACTGCCAACCTAATGTGGGGGAACTGTACTGCACCTAATGTGGGGGAACTGTACTGCACCTAATGTGGGGGAACTGTACTACTAACCTAATGTGGGGGAACTGTATTGCACCTAATGTGGGGGAACTGTACTACTAACCTAATGTGGGGGAACTATACTGCACCTAATGTGGGGGAACTATACTGCCAACCTAATGTGGGGGAAATATATTTCCATCCTAATGTTTGAGATTTATACTGCCAACCTAATGTGGGGGAACTATGCTGCCAACCTAATGTGAGGGAACTATGCTGCCAACCTAATGTGGGGGAACTATGCTGCCAACCTAATGTGAATACAAAAATATAAAATTGTACTATTCTGATCCCTATAGCACTTTTATTTTTCTGTATATGGGGATGTATGAGGGTCATTTTTAGCGCTGTGATTTGTAGTTTTTATCGGTACCATTTTTGTTTTGCTTTTTAGATATTTGTTATGGTATTTGAAGTGACCAAAAATGTGCTAATCTGATTAGTGCACTATTACGACTTTTGGGACACCACTTCTGATTTTGCCCAGGGCCATGCTAAGCCTAAAACTGGCCCTGGATCCAATCATCCTATACTATGCAAGCAAGAGAGTGTGTGTGTGTATGTATATATATATATATACATATATATATATATACATACACACACACATACATAAACACACACACACATGCATGCGCGGAGTGTGTTTGTGCTTTAGGGTGCACACCCTAATGCAATAGGCTGCGCACGCCTATGGTTACTATAGAGTTTTGTGTAGACTGCAGAAGGATCCAGAGATGTCTTGGTATAGTCTTCAGTCATCAGGAGACATCATCATATTTGCCTGGGCTGGATGGAAAAGAGAACATATACAATCAGTGGTCACTGGATTTAATTGTCCTATATTTATTTTATTATATTTATTTTAATAAAATAAAGTGCAACTGTTGAATGAAAATAAGTCAATACCATCAGCACAGCCTAAGAGCTGATCACTGGTATACTGCAGCCTACGAGCTGATCACTGGTATACAGCAGCCTACGAGCTGATCACTGGTATACTGCAGCCTACGAGCTGATCACTGGTATACTGCAGCCTACGAGCTGATCATATACGAACTGATCACTTGTATACTGCAGCCTACGAGCTGATCACTGGTATACTGCAGTCTACAAGCTGATCACTGGTATACTGCGGCTTACAAGCTGATCACTGGTATACTGTAGCCTACGAGCTGATCACTGGTATACTGCAGGCTACGAGCTGATCACTGGTATACTGCAGCCTACGAGCTGATCACTGGTATACTGCGGCCTACGAGCTGATCACTGGTATACTGCAGCCTACGAGCTGATCACTGGTATACTGCGGCCTACGAGCTGATCACTGGTATACTGCAGCCTACGAGCTGATCACTGGTATACTGCAGCCTACGAGCTGATCACTGGTATACTGCAGCCTACGAGCTGATCACTGGTATACTGCAGCCTACGAGCTGATCACTGGTATACTGCGGCCTATAAGCTGATCACTGGTATACTGTAGCCTACGAGCTGATCACTGGCATACGGCAGCCTACGAGCTGATCACTGGTATACTGCAGCCTACGCGCTGATCACTGGTATACAGCAGCCTACGAGCTGATCACTGGTATACTGCAGCCTACAAGCTGATCACTGGTATACTGCGGCCTACGAGCTGATCACTGGTATACTGCGGCCTACGGGCTGATCACTGGTATACTGCAGCCTACGAGCTGATCACTGGTATACTGCGGCCTATGAGCTGATCACTGGTATACTGCGGCCTACGAGCTGATCACTGGTATACTGGACCCTATAATACATTTGTGTTATGGTCTTCAGCTGAGATGCAGCACAATTTATCATGGTGTTCTTTGTTCATGTGACCAATGGGCCCCATTTTTTTTTTTTGCCCAGGGCCACACTTAGTACCCATTCATACTGAATTTCTGCAGTATGTTAGAGGTTTCAGTTGGAGTAAAAAAAAAAAGGGGGATGCCAATGTATACTGTAGCAGTCTCATTCAAAAATTAATGGAGCTGCTACAGTATACGTCAGCATCACTTTTTTTGACGTTATGCTGACGGATACCTCTAACATACTGCTGAAACGCAGTATGAATGGGACCTTTGTAAAAACATATTTCATATGGGTAGGGTCATATAGAGAGCTTCCGCAGCGTGTTTCACATTGCAGATGTCCTGCAGGCAGTCACAATAGTGAGCTCACTGCTTTGGGTGGATAACTCAGTGTGTCCGCTTGTGACTGCCGGCGGGAAATCTGCCACTATGAGTGGACACACAAAGCTACCTAGTTGCAGCAGGGAGCTCACTATTGTGACTGCTGGTGGGGTATCCGCAGCATGTAATATGCTGCAGATGTGCGCCGTTTGATCCTACACATTATGTATTTTTATTTTTTATAAAAAAAAATTAAGAAATATATTTTTAGAATTTATTTTTTACACTATTTTACATTTTTTAACACTAATTTTTTTTGTTTACATTTTTTAACACTTTTATTTTTTTTTTACACTTTGTTTTACTTAGCACTGTATTTTTTACTTACGTAGCATTGTGGTAATATGCTGCCTGCCAGTTTAACACTGGCAGGCAGTATATCAGGACGTGCCTCACGTCCTGACAGGCAGTTACCAGGGCAGACCTGGGGGTCTTTGTCTTACCAGCTGCCCAGGTAAGCAGCTGCACCCTGCGATTGTTGCAGGGTGCTTTTGGAGAGAGACAGAGGGAGCCCCCTCCCTCGGTCAAACTCCTTACATTTTGCGGTCGCTTCCGACCGTTGCTGTAAGGGTTAAACTGCTGAGACCAAAGCTTACTTTGGTCCCCGCAGTGCAGCAGGGTCCCGGCTGTGTGTTACACTGGGCAGTACCCATGCACTGGGCAGAGAACCATGCACGTGTATTCTCGAAAATCTGCAGCAAATTCTGCAGCAAAATACAACCGTGTGAAAGTACCCTACTACTGTATTGCACTAGACTCTTAAGTTGTGCAATCCATTGGAACAACCTGCCTGTGAAAGGCTGTAATAGTACAGTTTGCATAGCAACTAGAGATGAGCGAACTTTTGAAAAGTTGACTGGCTGGGCTCGGTTCTAGTCTAACTAGTCTGTTATGAACTGGCAATGAAATAAGCCCCTAAAAACATTAATAACACTGCTTTAGGGTAGGGTCACAAGTAACAGATATGGTAACGGTAAAATACGCTGCAGATCTGGCATTGACCCAACCCATAGTGTGCCTCCAGCTCTGACTAAAAGCTCTCCGCACACTCGCAATGTACTCAGACATCACGGAACAGCCGCGATGTCTGAGTACCCTTTGCATGCGTGCAGTGATTCATAGGCCTCTGTGTGGCTGCTCGGAGCTGCGGATTGCCGCTGTAAGCAGACCTGGAGGCGGAAGGGGCAGAGCTTTTATTCACAGCTAGAGGCACCCTATGGGTCAGGTCGCTGGTGAATCTGCAACGTAAAATATGCTGCGGATCCGTTATGTGTGACCCTACCCTTAGACCTCAACAACCCTGTCTAACCCTGTCTCTTGACCTGTCAGACTCTGAGGCTGGTGCGTGAGGCACCATGGCAGCATGGTGGCTTAGTGGTTAGAACTGTTGCCTTGAGGTCTTGGGTTAAAATCCCAAGGATAACATCTACATGGAAGTAGTATAATTGTGTTTGCATGGGTTTTCGTGTGAGCCCTAATGGAGACAAGGACCAATTTGAGTGTCAACAACCTATATACAGTGCTGCGTAATATGTGGGCTTGACAACAATAAATATGGTAGCCACAGGGGTGGTAGGAAAATACCTTATTACTTTGTGACGCCAGGGCACCATTATCCTATACACGGTCCGAGGTTGGAGACAGCTTCTCCTGGGCAAGAGAGTAAAGTCTGGAGAGTAAAGGAACACACTGACGTCAGGTTAAGGATAGCTGTCTTTACTGAGCAGGGTACAGATGGTATTACACAGACAGCCTGGTGCAGAGTGAGAGGATGCAGTATAACCCACTGGGATCCCTGTTGCCTTGCTGGGACTTGTGGTGCTTTAACACAATAAATTGATACTGACTTGAGAGAATTGAAGATTGATCCCGATAGCTAGGGTTCTGTCAAGGTCCTGTAGCTTTCTCCGCCATGTGGGTGATCCTTGCAGAATGACCGGATAAGATAGATTTGATCTGGGCCTTCCCTTAGAGCTTCTCCACACACCTCCCACCTTTACCACACTTATGCTCTGCTTACAGCTCTAGACTGAACTGGGATAACTCCTCCCCCACTACACTATATGGCTAAGAATTTAGTGGTTCCCATTGGCAGGCAGGGTCACATGGGGTGTACTGCCCCTCTCTTAAAGGTATAACAACACACATATACAGTCATGGCCGTAAATGTTGGCATCCCTGAAATTTTTCAAGAAAATGAAGTATTTCTCACAGAAAAGGATTGTAGAAACACATGTTTTGCTATACACATGTTTATTCCCTTTGTGTGTATTGGAACTAAACAAAAAAGGGAGGAAAAAAAAAGCAAATTGGACATAATATCACACCAAACTCCCAAAAGGGGCTGGACAAAATTATTGGCATCCTTAACTTTAAATTTGGTTGCACACTCTTTGGAAAACATAATTTTCCCCCATATTTCACTTTAGATACTATATACTTTCCTTTGAAGGCCTTATTCTATTTTCAGTAAACAGTAGAATGATGTGCTTTACCAAAAAGCTCTATCTTGGTCTCATTTGTCTACAAGACATTTTCCCAGAAGGATTTTGGCTTCCTCAAGTTCATTTTGGCAAAATGTCTTCTTGCTTTTTTATGTCTCTGTGTCAGCAGTGGGGTCCTCCAGGGTCTCCTGCCATAGCGTTTCATTTCATTTAAATGTCGACGCATAGTTTGCGCTGACACTGATGCTCCCTGAGCCTGAAAGACAGCTTGGGGCTGCTTATCCACTATCCGGACTATCCTGCGTTGACACCTTCCGTCAATTTTTCTCTTCCGTCTATGCCCAGGGAGATTAGCTACAGTGCCATGGGTTGCAAACTTCTTGATAATGTTGCGCACTGTGGACAAAGGCAAATCTAGATCTCTGGGGATAGACTTGTAACCTTGAGATTATTGATATTTTTCCACAATTTTGGTTCTCAAGTCCTCAGACAGTTCTCTTCTTCTCTTTCTGTTTCATGGTTAGTGTGGCACACAGACACACACAAAGACTAAGTGAACTTCTCTCCTTTTTTATCTGCTTTCAGGTGTGATTTTTGTCCAGCCCATTTTTGGAGTTTGGTGTGACATTATGTCCAATTTGCTTTGTTTCCTTCCTTTTTTGGTTTAGTTCCAATACACACAAAGGGAATTAACATGTGTATAGCAAAACATGTGTTACTGCATCCTTTTCTGTGAGAAATACTTAATTTTCTTGAAAAATTTCAGGGGTGCCAACATTTACTGCCCTGACTGTAAATAACATAGATAGAAATAACTCACAACATGATAATTAGGAAAATATATAAACTTTTGGCAAAAGTGCTGGGACATAATAGACACTGCAATAAGTCCCTCAGTGGGCCTAACACCTGTGCCGCAGGTCTGCCTGAGGAAGTCTAAAGCGACAGGACCCCCTTTGGTGCTGGGATACCACATAAAGGAATTATTATAAGTTCCGTTTGAAATTAGGATCCTTTGACTATATATGTATACTGTATGCATCAAATTAGGAGAGGGCTCTAACAAAATTTCTGCACAGAACACTATTCAACATAACACCAGCCCTAGATAATATTCAAAGCAGCAAGATATACTGTTGTCATGAACTCTCAAGCAAAATTAGCTGGCTGCACTTTTGTTTCCTTCTTTGTCATCTGTTACCAATTTAAACAAAAGAAAGATGAGAATAGGATGAAGGATAAGCCCAAATGATGGCTTTATGTTGGCTTTCATTTCAGAACAAAAGCACAACTATTGGTACAATGAAAATGTTCTTATTTTATCTTCTAAGGACAGTTTTAACTTTTAGTTTTAAAGGGGTTGTACTAAGTTTCCATTGGAAAAAACGAAACAGATTTATTCAGCTATTGTAAATACACCGCATTTGCCAAACTCCTCTGCGTCCATCAGTCCCAAATTGGCAACCCCCCCCCCACCCCCGACTCTACCAAACTAAAGGCATGTTCACACAATGTAATTTCTGAGCAGAATCTGGCTGAAAAATGCTTTACCATGCACTTGGTGGAATTTCAGAAGAAGATGTTTCTGCTGTGGAAATTGCGGTGTCTGCTGAAAGAATGAGCATGCTTATTCTTTCAGAATCCATCCAGAAATACATTGCCATCTATGGAGACTGTGCCTTTTCACACAGTCTTACGTATTTTACTGCATTTCAATAAACTTGCTTTGTTTGACACAGAATGCTGAGAAGAACAGTATTTGAACACTTTACTCCTGACCTGTCAGGCTGTGGGGCTGGTGCACGAGGCACCATGGCAGCGGAAGATGTTTCCACTGCGAGAATTCTGAATCCGGTGTATGCCAAAAGGATGAGCATGCTCATTCTTTCAGAATCCATCCAGAAGCAGAGAGGCAGAGGCTGGAGCAGGAGAAGCACCAGGTGATGACGGATTGGGTCTCCTATGCGGGCACGTCCCGCGATGGGAGTCCCAGCACTTTTCTTCTAAGAAAACCAGTTTATGACAAGAGGCTTGAGGAGAGAGACGTGGAAGGAATCGGGAATATGTAACTTAGCAGGTAGACGGAGTTTGTAAGAGACAGGATTGATTTTTTGTAGAATCTGGAAGGGCCCAAGGTAGCAAGGATTGAGCTTGCAACAGGGGATCTTGAAGAGGATGTATTTGGATGAAAGCCACACCATGTCACCAGGAAAAAAGGATGGAGGAGGTCTTCTACTTTTATCCGCTTGCGCCTTCATGCGTGAAGAAGCCTGAGATAATGACTGTCGGGTCTGTTGCCAGATGGTGGAGAAGTCACGGACCAGCTCATCAACAGCAGGCACACCGGAAGAGACTGGGAGAGGAAGAGGAGGACGGAGATGGAGTCCATAGACAATAAAAAAGGGAGACGACCTCATGGACTCGGAATCCTTATGATTATATAAGAATTCAGTCCAGGGAAGAAGGTCGACCCAATATTTTGGCGAGCTGAAAAAATATGCAGAAGATAAGTCTCTAGGATTTGATTAACCCTCTCCACCTGACCGTTGGACTGAGGGTGGTAGGCCGAGGAGAAGTCAAGATTGATGTCCAGAAGGTTACAAAGGGCTTGCCAGAATTTAGAGACAAACTGCAAACCCCGATCCAAAATGATATGCTGAGGAAGACCATGTAAACGAAAGACATGCAACAAGAAGTACTTTGCCAGCTCCGGGGGAGAAGGAAGACCTGGTAGAGGAATGAAATGAACCATCTTGGAAACCGATCTACAATGTCCCAGATGACAGTGTTTTTATGAGATGGTGGCAAATTGGTGATGAAATCCATGGCAATATGGGACCAGGGAGTCTCTGGAATGGGTAAAGGCTGAAAGAGTCCTGCAGGTCTCTGTCGAGGAGTTTTGTCACGGGCACAAGTTTCACAGGAAGGAACAAAATCAGAAACATCACGTTCAAGATGGGGCCACCAGTAGAGATGGGAGATAAGAAGTAGAGTCTTGCATATTCCAGGATGTCCTGTTGTCAAGGAAGAATGACCCCATTTCAGGACCTTGCGTCTCAATTTGGCAGGCACAAAGGATTTTCCGGGAGGAAATTGATGAATTTTGTCAGGAGCTGCAGGAATCAAATGGTCAGGAGGAATAATATGCCTAGGCGTGGAGTCCAAACCAATGATGTCAGAGGACCTGGAGAGAGCATCAGCCCTGATGTTCTTGTCTGCTGGACGGAAGTGAATGAAGAAGTTGAACCTGGAAAAGAACAGTGACCACCTTGCCTGGTTCAAACGCTGTGCAGACTGAAGGTATAGAAGATTCTTATGGTCGAAGTAGATACTGACAGGATGAGAAGAAATTTCCAATAAATGTCGCCATTCCTCCAAAGCTAGCTTGATAGCGAAGAGCTTACAATCTCCAATGGAGTAATTCCTCTCAGCAGGAGAGAAGGTCTTGGAGAAGAACCCACAAGCAGCAGTCTTGCCCTTGGCGTTTCTCTGAGTAAGAATGCCACCCGCTCCAATAGATGAGGCATCAACCTCCAAAGCAAAGGGCCTCTCCAGATCAGGTATTTGTAAGCTCGAGAGCAGAGGCAAACACAGACTTTAAAAGGGAGAAGGCCTCTTCAGCCTCTTGAGGCTAAGACTTGGGATTAGATGCCTTCTTAGTGAGAGCCACAATTGGAGCAACCAAGGATAAAAAATGTGGGATGAATGTGGGATAATAGTTTGCGAATCCCAGAAAGCATTGAATAACACGTAGGCCCGAAGGACGAGGCCAATCCAATACTGCAGACAATTTATCTGGATCCATCTGCAGGCCCTGGTGAGAGACAATGTAGCCAAGAAATGGAAGACTAGATTTCTCGAACAGACATTTCTCCAGTTTGACATAGAGTTGATTCTTCCGTAATCACTGAAGAACCAGATGAACATGAGTACGATGCTCCTCTCAGGATCTGGATCTCCTCTAGGTATACAACAACACAGGTGTAGAGAAGATCATGGAAGATATCATTGGCAAACTCTTGAAAAACGGCTGGAGAATTGCAGAGACCAAATGGCATTACGAGATACTCAAAATGTCCGTCACGAGTATTGAAGGCCGTTTTCCATTCATCTCCCTTGCGGATACGAATGAGGTTATACGCTCCACGTAAGTCCAATTTGGAGAAGACCTTGGCTCCACGTAGACGGTCAAAAAGTTCTGAGATAAGAGGTAGAGTGTAATGGTTCTTGACCGTGATTTTGTTAAGTCCCTTGTAGTCAATGCATGGACGGAGTGAGCCATCCTTCTTTGCAACAAAGAAGAAACCAGGTCCAGCAGGAAAAGAGGACTTACGGATAAATCCCTGTTTGAGATTCTCCTGGATATACTCAGCCATGGCTTTGGTCTCAGGAACCAGGAGGAGGAGTGGTACCAGGCAGAAGACCAATAGGGCAATCTTAAGGATGATGTGGTGGCAGAGACTCAGCCTGTTTCTTGCAGAAAACATCAGAGAATTCTTGGTAAGGTTGTGGCAGGCCAGGTAAAGAAGGAAGACAAAAAACTATTTTAGACTGAACTGATTGGAGGCAAAGATTTTGACAGGATTGTCCCCAGCGAATAATTTCTCCAGTTTTCCAATCCAGTTGCGGGGAATGACGTTGCAGCCAAGGAAGGCCAAGAAGTACAGTGTGGCAGTACATAGAATTCAATCTTTTCTTTATGCAATACACCCACTTGCATGACAAGAGATTCAGTACGGAAGTGAACCCTACAGTCCAGATTTTGTCCATTAACAGAGGAGATGAACAAGGGCTTGGCAAGCTGAGTGACAGGAAGATGATACTTGTGGACAAAAGAAGCATCAATAACATCACCTGCTGATCCACAATCCAAAAATGCTGTAGCACTGAGGGAAGACTTGGTAGAAGCGAAGACTTGTACAGAAATAGTTAAGCAAGGAGAGGTGGTATTCACACCTAGGCAGAGGCGGCTCTCTAATTAGGCGATTTAGGCGGCTGCCTAAGGCCTCACGCTAAAAGGGGCCTCGTGGCCGCCTAAATCGTGTAGTTAGAGCAGGGATTTTGGCGACATTTTTTTTTACAAATGTCCCGCCCCGGCCTGCGCGCAGGGGGGAAGGGAAGCCTGCGTGCGCACTGCGCACACAGCATCCTCCTGCATCCCCCCTGCATCCTTGCGGCGCAGTGAGCCGAAAATGGTGCGCGACGGCGGAGCGAGCTGCATTTGCGCCGGACTGCCGTGGAACTGCAAGCTGCGCGGGCCGGTGTGAGGTGAAGGGTTGCTTAAGGTACCATACACTTTCCACCCCCTGATACCCCTTCTCAACCCTGTCCAAACCCCCCCACCGTCACCCAGGTCCACCCTTCTTCCCCCCCCCGTCACACATGTCCACCCCCCCTGTCATCCATGTCCGCCTTGTCTACCTCCCTGTCCATCCCTGTCACCCATGTCCTACCCCCCTGTCACCCATGTCTAGCCCCCCTCAAACCCCCGCCAGTCCAGTGTTTCCGAACCAGGGTGCCTCCAGCTGTTGCAAAACTACCACTCCCAGCATGCCCGGACAGCCTAAGTCTGTCCAGGCATGCTGGGAGTTGTAGTTTTGCAACAGCAGGAGGCACCCTGGTTGGGAAACACCGATCCAGTCCATACTCATCCCACACCATGGCCAGTTAGGATGTCAGGTGTGTACACTGTCCATAATAATGTTATAATAACGTGTCCACCCCCTGTCACCCATGTTCACCCCCCTGTTACCCCTGTTCACCCTCCTGTCACCCCTGTTCACCCTCCTGTCACCCCTGTTCACCCTCCTGTCACCCCTGTCCACCCCCCTGTCACCCCTGTCCACCCCCCTGTCACCCATGTCCAACCCACTGTCACCCATGTTCACCCCCCTGCCACCCCTGTTCACCCCCCTGCCACCCCTGTTCACCCCCTGTCACCCCTGTTCACCCTCCTGTCACCCCTGTTCAACCTCCTGTCACCCATGTCCACCCCCCTGTCACCCGTGTCCACCCCCCTTTCACCCGTGTCCACCCCCCTTTCACCCATGTCCACCCCCCTTTCACCCATGTCCACCCCCCTTTCACCCATGTCCACCCCCCTGTCACCCCTGTCCACCCTCCGGTCACCCCTGTCCACCCTCCGGTCACCCCTGTCCACCCTCCTGTCACCCATGTCCACCTCCCTGTCACCCATGTCCACCCCTCTGTCACCCATGTCCACCCTCCTGTCACCCATGTCCACCCCCCTGTCACCCATGTCCACCCCCTGTCATCCATGTCCACCCCCCCTCTCACCTATGTCCACCCTCCTATCATCCCGTCACTCATGTCCACCCTCCTGTCATCCATGTCCACCTTGTCCACTCCGCTGTCCATCCCTGTCACCCATGTTTTACCCCCGTCTACCCCGTAGTCTACCCTGTCAACCATGTCCACCCTCCTGTTCACCCATCTGTCCCTTTGTTACCCCAGTCCACCCCTCTGTCACTCCTGTCCCTCTTTTACCCCCTTGTCACCCTTGTCCACCCCTCTGACCCCCTGTCTCCCATGTCCACCCTCCTGTCATCCATGTCCACCCCCCCATCCAACCCTCTGTCACCCCTGTCCATCCCTGTCACCCATGTTCACACTCCATTGTCCACCCCCCTGACCACATCCTTGTCACCCATGTCCACCCCCTATTCACCCCTCTGTCACCCCTGTCCACCCCTCTGTTACCACCTTGTCACTCCTGTCCACCCCTCTGTCACCCCATATGCCCCTTTCACCCATGTTCACTCTTCTACACCCATCTGTCACCCTTGTACACCTCCCTACACCCCTCTGTACACTCCTCTACACCCCTCTGTCACTCATGTACACTCCTCTACACCCCTCTTTCATCCATGTACACTCCTCTACACCCCTCTTTAATCCATGTACACTCCTCTACACCCCTCTGTCACCCATGTACACTCCTCTACACCCCTCTGTCACCCATGTACACTCCTCTACACCCCTCTGTCACCCATGTACACTCCTCTACACCCCTCTGTCACTCATGCACACTCCTATACACCCCTCTGTCACCCATGTACACTCCTCTATACCCCTCTGTCACCCATGTACACTCCTCTACACCCCTCTGTCACCCATGTACACTCCTCTATACCCCTTTGTCACCCATGTACACCCCTTTGTCACCCATGTACACTCCTCTACACCCCTCTGTCACCCATGTACACTCCTCTACACCCCTCTGTCACCCATGTACACTCCTCTACACCCCTCTGTCACCCATGTACACTCCTCTACACCCCTCTGTCACCCATGTACACTCCTCTACACCCCTCTGTCACCCATGTACACTCTTCTACACCCCTCTGTCACCCATGTACACTCCTCTACACCCCTCTGTCACCCATGTACACTCCTCTACACCACTCTGTCACTCATGTACACTCCTCTACACCCCTCTGTCACCCATGTACACTCCTCTACACCCCTCTGTCACTCATGTACACTCCTCTATACCCCTCTGTCACCCATGTACACTCCTCTACACCCCTCTGTCACCCATGTACACTCCTCTACACCCCTCTTTCACCCATGTACACTCCTCAATACCCATCTGTCACCCATGTACACTCCTCTACACCCCTCTGTACACCCCTCTGTCACCCATGTACACTCTTCTACACCCCTTTGTCACCCATTGAAAAAAAAGTGAGGAGCCTAAGTGGTTTGTTTTGCAGGTTTAACGGCGAAGAATTGTGTGTGGAAGAAATTGTGATGATGGCCCGGACCAAATGGAGAAGAGAAGGCAACGAAGCAAATTAGAGAAGACATCATCGGTGAGTTGCTGTATAAAGCAGCACTTTAAACTACATACCCACTGATAAATAGATATAGTGCATTGCGTTTTTTAGTTTTTTACCATTTTATCCTTTTTTTTTATTTTGCTCGTCAACCTCGATAGGGAATTTAATTTAATATTTTTTTACTTTTTTTTTCTTCTTTTTTATCGCGTTTGGGGGGCCTCAGATATATTTTGGCCTAAGGCCTCAAAAAGTCTAGAGCCGCCTCTGCACCTAGGGATGCCTCTCCTACGTGCCCTAGGTGCAAGCATTTTCCCGGATACTGTGGACGAACAGAACAGTCTTTGAGGAAGTGTTCGGCACTAGCACAATACAAGCACAAATTCTCACTGCGTCGTTGTGATCTCTCCTGTTGCGTAAGACGGAATGATCCACTTTCATAGCCTCTTCGGCAAGAAGCGCAGGAAACTGTAGAGGTAGACGTTGAAGCACAGGTGCAAGGCAAGAATATCTCCGTGTTCAGGCAGGTTCCCTCTCTAAGCGCAGTTCTTCGAGGCTTTCAGCAAAACGAACATCAATATGTGTGGCCAGGTGGAAAAGTTCAGTCAAAGAAGATGGAGGATCAAGTGCAACAAGGGCATCTTTAATCCTGCTAGACAGTCCTTTTTTGAATGTGGCACACAAGGCCTCATCATTCCATGCTAGTTCTGAGGCTAGAGTGCAGAATTGAATCTCGTAGTCACCAACGGAAGAATTCCCTTGACATAGGTTCAGCATAGCCGTCTCAGCAGAAGAGGCACGTGCAGGTTCCTCAAAGACACTGCGAAATTCTGCCAGAAAAGTCGTCAAGTTGGAAGCTACAAAGGGGTGTAGCCCAGGCCAGGGCTTTTCCGGACAGTAGACTAATGACAAAGGCCACCTTCGCGCATTCCATCGGAAACAGTTCAGACATGAGCTCCAAGTGCATGGAACACTGTGTAATGAAGCCGCTGCATGACTTGGAATCCCCATCATACTTGGAAGGTAAAGGCAGACGTAGCTGGGAGCCAAAGGACACTGCAGGAGCTGGTGGTGGGAGTGGGCCAGGTTGTGGTACCCGTTGCTGTTGCAAGGCCAAAAGCTGTTGCATCATAGCTGAAAGTTGAGAAAGTTGCTGCATCTGTAGGGCCAATTGCTGTGACTGATGTACCACAATGGAGGGAAGATCCACAACTTCAGGCAGGGGTACCTCAACGGGATCCATGGCCGAATAGTACTGTAACACTCACGTTTCAGAAGACAGGAACTCCGGTAGATGTGGATCCGCTGGACCTGTGTGGCAGATGACTCAGACGGTACCAGGGAGTGGAGTCTAAAGGGTCTGCTGGTTTTTACCAGAGCCCGCCACAAAGCAGGATGGTCTTGCTGCGGCAGGTGGCACCCAGGTCGCTACCCCTGGCACGGCTCGACCACACAGGTGGCTGAGGAGATGAGGGGCACAGGAGGAATAAGGCAGATCGTAGTCAGAATACAGTAGCAGAAGGCAGCAAAGTAGCATATTCAGGACGTAGCTGGAGGTGAGTAGGCAGGAGGCAGAGGAGTAAGGTCAAGTCACAGAGCAAAGGATCAGATACACGGTAAGGCAACTCTCAGGAATGCTTTCTCTCAGGCACAAAGCAGCAAAGATTCAGCAGGGAAGTGAGGAGGGTGGAGGAATTTATCAATGAGCCGCAGGTGAATTACACTAATGAGCGCACTGGCCCTTTAAATCATAAAGCTCTGGCGCGCGCATGCTCCAGGGGACGGGTAGACGCACGCCGGAGCAGAGAGGCAGAGGCTGGGGCAGGAGAAGCACCAGGTGAGTGACGGAGTGGGGCTCGCATGCGGGCATGTACCGAGATGCGAGTACCAGCCCTGCCGGCAGCAGCAGGTAACAGGACCATGAGCTTACGGCCAGCATGTGCGGCCGGAGCGCATAACGTAACACCATCTTTGGACAAATTTTCCAACAGTCTTATGCATTTTACTGCATTTCAATAAACTTGCTTTGTCTTAGTGTCGGCATGTTCCAGTGAAGATTGGCAAATGTTGCCACAGTGCCCACAGAGAAGCCACCCTTTAGGTGGAGAGAGAAGGCAATATATTGTATAGACAAATAAACAACTTCTGCCAGACATAACCAAGAATGATTAAAAAAATAGAAAAATACTAAATTGTGCACCTGCATGATAAGATATTTTTACACCTTCCTTTCCAAAAATGTATTTTATTTGCAAATGTTCATAATATTGCAGTCTCTCCAAATGCATATGAATTGTTGGGTAAAAACTAGGCATTAACAGTAAATAAGGAAATTAATATATTTCAGAATTTGTTTAGGAATAATAGACATGGTAATGCAAACTCCACAACTAACAAGATAGGACTGAGAGCCCAATTTTATATTATCAGGCATATATAATTGAGTAACAACGGTTTGCAATGTTTTTTTTTTTTATGATATTTTCCAACTTTAATACACGCTACAACACAGACAGGTCATACTGACCTGTTATTTTAGAAGAAATAATATTTGGAGTGTTATTCTGTCTGTAACAGCGGGTTTCAATTTAGTGCTTTTTTGGATATCTATGTACCTCTCAGACACAAAATATAATGTTAGCAATTAGGACACCCAACTGGTTTGTTATAATTGATGACAACAACACAAATAATGGCATAAAGTTCACAATAATTATCAGGAAGGATATGTTCAAAAATGAAATGGAGACCTTTTTTAGTTTTGGGATAAATGTAACAGTGACTCAGCTCCTGAATCATATTTGCTCTAATGTTCTCTGATGGGACTCTTCCGAATTTTCTAAAATAATTCTAATATGTGGTAAGGGGGTGTGATGTAGGTCAGATGTAATTACCCTAGGGGCAGAAGGCATTAACCCCTTTATGCTCAATACCACCCGAAGGTATACCCCTGGACACTGGGCTAGGCACGGGAGCAATAATGATACCGACACCAAGTTACGGACAAACGTAGCTTTACTGAGGTTAGAAAGGTGGAAAAGTCTATACAATTCAGCCAGGGCCCACAGATGTGACAGTGACTCAGAGACCTTAAGGGCTTGCTGATACTTGTAGTAGATGGGGTCAATTTAATGCAGGCCAAGTTAACTAGACAAATGATGACTGTGACTGGCTTGACTGGTGACTGACAACACTGTGACTGTGGCTTACTTGCAAATTTTGTAGATGGTGGCTGCAGACTGGACTTGAGGCCTCCTATGACTCTGGACACACACACTTAGGCTCGACTTGACTGCACTGGACCTCAGCAACAAGAGAGAGAGCTAGCTCCTCCTAGGGCTTTTATACGGGAGGCTAGCAGGGGTCCCATTGGTCACCCTTAAGTCACCTGGTCACTGATACCTCCTGGGTAACAATAACAGGACAACTCACATGTTAAACAGACTTAAAGTGACAACGCTTTCTGTTTGTTTGTACACAGGATTTGTCAGGATGCGGTAGCCCTTCTGGGTATCCTTCCTGGCGGTCTAGAGGAGGTGTGTGTGGCCATCAGGTTCCTCTGCTCCCTGTAACCCCTGGGCCTCTTGGCTTCGGTTGAGATGCTATCAGTATATGGCTCCTTGGCTGATACCCTGGTTAATGCCTAGGTTGAAGCCAGGTGCATTTGTGGCCCTTTAGTAGCTTCAGCGAAAAGGGGCATCGAACCTGGATCCTTGCAGGTGCCTTTTGGCCCAGAGGTGAAGGGTAGGTTTTTTGGGGGCCTCTCTCCTGTTGGAGAAGGGCTTAGCGAGAGACCGCATCCTTTCTGCACGTTTTTTAGTGGGACACATTTGCACTTTTTCTTGCACTTTGGGTGATAGAGAACACTTGCCTCGGCTCTTTAAAAAAAAAAAAAAATATGCAGCATAATACATGCTAAACATATTTACATGGGGGGACAGATGCATGGGGCCCTGGGAACACTGGAGGGAGGCTGCCTGACAGGGCAGCAAGGGTACGGGGTAACACCTCCCGTAATGGGCCACCACAAATAAATGGAGGTGAAAGGAGTCTAGACATATACTGGATATTGGCATCTACAAGGGAAGAAAAATAGTGTGAAGAAAACTCGTGTAAACGTAACATTGTGGAGCAAACCAGAATTGTAATGTTCCAACTTGATCAAGCCTTATGTACAAGGTTTCGTTTTATAAATTGTAATAGGTTCAGAAGAAAAGCTGCAAGCTGGGGAGTGAAGCTTGCCACTGCGCTCTTCTCCCCACACGTTTTCCTGACAGATGGAGTCTAAGCACTAAGACCCTGACTGATCAAAACCTTTGACATGTCTCTGTGATGTGTGAAAAGTTGTTCTAAATGACAGGTACACTTTAAATCATGTTATATGTCATTACATTTACAGATTTGTAAATTACTTCTGATTAAAAATATTAACCCTTCCAGTACGTATTGGCTGCTGTATGCTCCAAAGGAAGTTGAGCAGCTATTTTCAGTCTGACCCCAGTACTCTCTGCTGACACCTGTGTCCGTTTCAGAAACTGTCCAGAACAGAGGTTTGCAATGGTGATTTATTCCTACTCTGGAGAGTTCCTGACACAGACAGAGGTGTCAACAGAGAGCACTGTGGTCAGACATAAAAAGAACAACTTAACTTCCTTTGGAGCATAGAGCAGCTGATAAGTAGTGAAAGGATTAAGATTTTTTAATAGAAGTTATTTATAAATCTGTTTAACTTTCTGGCACCAGTTGATATGATTTTTTCCCCCTCCAGAGTACCCCTTTAAAGTCCATGTAGCATTCATAAATGTAGAGGGTATAAAACCTGACTCATATCTGATAACACAGCATGGTATTTCTATCATCAAGAGTTTGTGTGGGCAAAGATTTCAGGTGTTGGGAAAAGGGAGAGACATCCCGGTAGACTGATGCTTACTGCAATCTTCAGACTTGTTTACATTCCTCCATCTCCCTCCCCTCCAGTTTTGAAACATTACAAATAGGAAAAGGAGACATTTCGATTACAAAGTAGGTTACTCAACTAAAATCCATCACTGCCAGAAAATGCTCTCACTATCACAGGCATATTTAGTCATTAAAAACAAAAACACATGTCCAGTTCCTTAAGTCAGTGCCAAGACAATGTCCCATGAGCCACTTTCCTCCCTGCCCCAGTCAAATGAATGCCCTTCTGGCATTAATCTGCTAACACTTTTCTGTTTTATTCCACCCAAGCTGTCTCACTATTTAGCTACACACTTTAGGCTATGTCCTGCTTCACAGCCTCACAACCATACAATGTATTCAGAAAGTTTTCAGACCATTTGTTAAAGGGATACTCCGCTGGAAAACATTTTTTTTTTAATCAACTGGTGCCAGAAAGTTAAACAGATTTGTAAATTACTTCTATTTAAAAATCTTAATATTTCCAATACTTATCAGCTGCTGTATTTTCAAAAGGAAGTTCTTTTCTTATTGAATTTCCTTTCAGTCTGACCACGGTGCTCTCTGCTGACACCTCTGTCCACTTTAGGAATTGTCGAGAGTAGGAGTAAATCCCCATAGGAAACCTATTCTTCTCCGGACAGTTCCTAAAATGGGCAGAGGTGTCAGCAGAGAGCACTGTGGTCAGACAGAAAGGAAATTCAAAAAGAAAAGAACTTCCTTCGGAAAATACAGCAGATGATAACTACTGGAAGGCTTAAGAGTTTTTAATAGAAGTAATTTACAAATCTGTTTAACTTTCTGGCACCAGTCGATTAAAAAAAAATAATCCCAGGGCAGTACCCCTTTAAGTACCAGCATAACAGTAAAAACAATAAAAAAAGAGAAACTAAAATTTCAGATGTTAAAAGTATTATATAAGTATAACCGGAACAGTCTCTATACATTCAAAGTCTCTCAGAGATTGACAGTGGTTGGGACCTTAAGCGTTTTAGAGTCCTTAGACTGATATGCGCTGTTCCACTTGATTTAGGGGATTTAGTTTCGGTCCAGTAGTCACGCTAGCTTTAGCGGGGATTAGTTTAGAACTTATGGTTTAGTTTGAGCTGAGGCCGTTAGGTTTTCTGGCCTAGCGTGTCTTTGAAAGTTGCGCAGATCTGTCCTGCTAGTCCGGCATCCACAAGAGCAGCAACCCAAGAGAGCGATAATTGGCTACAGCTCCCTTATATGGGCAGGGCTGGACTAGAGCTAATTGGTCCAATACTTCTGTCAATCATCTTCACATAGAATTATGGGTAGCATGTAACCCAAGAACCTCCAAAGGTCCTCTAACATACCATAGAGGAATTAACACAGTCACATGACCGAAGGTCCTGCGACGCCAACAAGGTAAGTATACTATACATTATATTAAATATACACATTATTAAATATATACACATAAACATTATAAAATTAGAGTAGAAGAGAGGCAACTAGGGGCTGTCCCACCTGGAGGACCCTACCTGAGCATAGTAACTCTGACTTTGGGGACCACCATACAAGGTATGGTATGCAATATGGTACCGGGACACCACACCACCCCTTGATTGGAATCACCTGTGGTAATGTAATACTCATGTTTCAGAAGACAGGAACCCTGGTGGATGTGGAACCGCTTGCCCTGTGTGGCAGATCACTTGGACCGTACCAGGGAGCGGAGTCTAAGATGCCTCAAAGCGGGATGGACTTGCTGCATCAGGCAGCACCCAGGTCGCTACCCCTGGCACGACTCAACCACACAGGCGGCTGAGGAGATGCGAGGCACAGGAGGGATGAGGCAGGTTGTAATCAGGATAGCAGAAGGTCAGGGCAGGCGGCAAAGTAGAGTAGTCAGGAACTTTGCAAATGGTCAGTAGGCAGGTGGCAAGGAGCAAGGTCAGGTCACGGAGCAAAAGATCAGATACACAGCAAGGCAAAAACAGGAATGCTTTCTCTCAGGCTCAAGGCAACAAAGATTCGGCAGGGAAGTGAGGGGGAGGAATGTATCAATGAGCCACAGGTGAATTACACTAATGAGCGCACTAGCCCTTTAAATCTTAAATTCTCCTCATGCTCCCAATATCTCTCCTCAGGACCGTAACCCTCCCAGACCAAAACATTTTTTTTTTTACCTCTCACAGTTTTTTTTTAGCAAGAACCTCTTTAACCTTGAAAATGACAGAAGAGCTGGAGACATATGTGGGGACAAGATTCTTATGAGAAAAATGGTATATAACAAGAGGCTTGAGGCAGGGCCAGATTAAGGCTGCCTGGAAGACGGAGCACTTCATTAGTTTCCCCACATTAGGTTGTCTGTATAATTCCCCCTCATTAGGTTGTAGTTCCCCCACATTAGGTTAGCAGTATAAGTCCCCACACATTAGGTTGGCAGTATAAGTCCCCACACATTAGGTTGGCAGTATAAGTCCCCACACATTAGGATGGCAGTATACGTCCCCGCACATTAGGTTGGCAGTATGAGTCCCCACACATTAGGTGCAGTATAGTTCCCCCACATTAGGTGCAGTATAGTTTCCACACATTAGGTGCAGTATAGTTCCCCCACATTAGGTGCAGTATAGTTCCTCCACATTAGGTGCAGTATAATTCCCCCACATTCGGTGCAGTATAATTCCCCCACATTAGGTGCAGTATAGTTCCCCCATATTAGGTGCAGTATAGTTCCCCACATTAGGTGCAATACAGTTCCCCCACATTAGGTGCAGTACAGTTCCCCCACATTAGGTGCAGTACAGTTCCCCCACATTAGGTGCAGTATAGTTCCCCCCACATTAGGTGCAGTATAGTTCCCAACATTAGGTGCAGTATAGTTTCCCCACATTAGGTGCAGTACAGTTCCCCCACATTAGGTGCAGTATAGTTTCCCCCACATTAGGTGCAGTATAGTTCCCCACATTAGGTGCAGTAAAGTTGCCCCACATTAGGTGCGGTATAGCTCCCCACATTAGGTGCAGTATAGTTCCCCACATTAGGTGCAGTATAGTTCCCCACATTAGGGGCAGTATAGTTCCTCCACATTAGGTGCAGTATAATTCCCCCACATTAGGTGCAGTAGAGTTCTCCACATTAGGTGCAGTATATAGTCCCCCACATTAGGTGCAGTATAGTTCCCCACCATTAGGTGCAGTATAGTTCCCCACTATTAGGTGCAGTATAGTTCCCCACATTAGGTGCAGTACAGTTCCCCCACAGACATACAGCCTTCAGCCATATACAGTGTATGGCTTGAGCTTGTATGCCTGTTTACTGTCCCACTTCAGTGTTCCACTGGTCCGGGGTAACAATCTACTGCTATGGCCTATGGGCCATAGCAGTAGGTCCCGGGACCGAAGGAGCGGAGGTCGGAACACTGAAGATGACGTGCCGCTGGTCACTTACCATGCGCGCGCGTCCTCCTTGATGCTCCGCTCTGCTTTTCTCATATGGGCGCACGAAAGACGTCACTGACGTCCGCTTCTTCCTGGCGGCCCCTGCGTTTTTAAAGTTAATGCGGGGGCTGCCACATAGAGGTAACCGATGGGACATCCTTATGTCCTGAAAAGATTTTTCGGGACACAAGGATGTCCCGAATGTGACGGGGGCCCCCTGCGGGCACGGGGCCTGGAGCGGGCACTCCATGAGCACCAATGATGGGAATTGGGAATATGTAACATAGCAGGTAGTTTGTAAGAGACAGGGTTGATTTTTTGTAGAATCTGGAAGGGACCAAGGTAGCGAAGACCGAGCTTGTAACAGGGGATCTTGAAGCAATTGTACTCACCAGGAGAGAAGGACGGAGGAGGTCTTCTACTTTTATCCACTTGTGCCTTTATGCATGAAGAAACCTGGGATAATGACTGTCAGGTCTGTTTCCAGATGGTAGAGAAGTCACGGTAGGCAGAACGGAGGAGACTGGGAGAGGAAGAGGAGAACAGAGATGGAGTCCGTAGACAACATAAAAGGGGGACGACCTCGTGGACTCGGAATCCTTATGATTATATGAGAATTCAGCCCAGGGGAGAAGGTGGACCCAATTGTCTAATCAAGTCTCAAGGATTTGATTAACCCTCTCCACCTGACCATTGGACTGAGGGTGGTAGGCTGAGGAGAAGTCCAGATTGATGTCCAGACGGTTACAAAGGGTTCGCCAGAACTAAAATCGAACAAAAACGAACAAAATCAGAAGCATCACATCCAAATAGGGCCACCAGCAGTGTTGGGAAATAAGAAGGAGAATCTTGCGTATTCCAGGATGTCCTGCTGTCAAGGAAGAATGACCACATTTCAGGACCTTGTGTCTCAATCTGGCGGGCACAAAGGATTTTCCCGGAGGAACTTGCTGAATCAGGAGGAATAATATGCCTAGGCGTGGAGTCCAAACCAATGATGTCAGAGGACCTGGAGAGAGCATCAGACCTGATGTTCTTGTCTGCTGGACAGAAGTGAATGAAGAAGTTGAACCTAGAAAAGAACAGTGACCACCTTGCCTGGCGGAAGTTCAAACGCTGAGCAGACTGAAGGTATAAAAGATTCTTATGGTCGGAGAAGATGCTTACCGGATGAGATGAACCTTCCAATAAATGTCGCCATTCCTCCAAAGCTAGCTTGATAGCGAGGAGTTCGCGATCTCCAATGGAGTAATTCCTTTCAGCAGGAGAGAAGGTCTTGGAGAAGAACCCACAACTAACAGTCTTGCCCTTGGCGTTTTTCTGAGTGAGAACGGCACCCGCTCCATTAGATGAGGCATCAACCTCCAAAGCAAAGGGCCTCTCCAGATCAGATCTTGTAAGAATGGGAGCAGAGGCAAACGCTGAATTTAAACTGGAGAAGGCCTCTTCAGCCTCTTGAGGCCAAGACTTAGGATTAGATGCCTTCTTAGTGAGAGCCACAATAGGAGCAATCAAGGATGAAAAATGTGGGATAAATTGACGATAATAGTTTGCGAATCCCAGAAAGCATTGAATAGCTTGTACGCCTGAAGGACGAGGCCAATCCAATACTGCAGACAATTTATCTGGATCCACCTTCAGGCCCTGATGAAAGACAACGTAGCCAAGAAATGGAAGACTAGGTTTCTCGAACAGGCATTTCTCAGGTTTGGCGTAGAGATGATTCTTCCGTAGTCGCTGAAGAACCAGACGAACATGGATACGATGCTCCTCTAAGTTGGAAGAGAAGATCAGGATGTTAGGATGTTATATAGGTATGCAACAACACAGGTGTAGAGAAGATTATGGAAGATATCATTGACAAACTCTTGAAAAACGTCTGGGCCATTGCAGAGATCAAAAGGCATTACGAGATACTCAAAATGTCTGTCACGAGTATCGAAGGCTGTTTTTCATTAATCTTGCGGATATGAATGAGGTTATACACTCCGCGTAAGTCCAACTTGGAGAAGACCCTGGCACCACGTAGAAGGTCAAAAAGTTCTGAGATAACAGGTAAAGGGTAACAGTTCTTGATCGTGATTTTGTTAAGTCCCCTGTAGTCAATACATGGACAGAGTAAGCCATCCTTCTTCCCTACAAAGAGGCAACCTGCTCCAGCAGGAGAAGAGGACTTACGGACAAATACCTTTTGGAGATTCTCCTGGATATACTCAGCCATGGCTTTGGTCCCAGGAACCGATAGAGGGTATATCCTTCCACGAGGAGGAGTGGTACTAGGCAGAAGATCAATAGGGCAGTCATAAGGAAGATGTGGAGGCAAAGCCTGTTTCTTGCAGAAAATGTCAGAGAAATCTTGGTATGGTGGTGGTAGGTCAGGTAAAGGAGGAGGACAAGAAACAATTTTAGACTGATTGGAGGCAAAGATTTCGACAGGATTGTCCCCAACGAATAATCTCTCCAGTTCTCCAATCCAGTTGCGGAGAATGGCGTTACAGCCAAGGAAGGCCAAGAAGAATCTCTAAAGTACTGTGTGGAAGAAAATAGAATTCAATCTTTTCTTTGTGCAATACTCCCACTTGCATGACAAGAGATTCAGTATGGAAGTGAACCATACAGTTCAGATTTTGTCCATTAACAGAGGAGATGAACAAGGGCTTGACAAGCCGAGTAAGAGGAAGATGATTCTTGTGGACCAAAGAAGCATCAACAAATTCACCTGCTTGACAGTCCTTTTTTGAATGTGGCACACAAGGCCTCATCATTCCATGCAAAGAGTGTGGAATTGAACTGCGTAGTCACCAACGGAAGCTGTCACACCCTCTCTCATAGGCTTGCATTGAGGGGGCGGAGTGTGATGTCACACGGGGGCGGAACCGTGACGTCACAATACTCCAGCCCTGTGATCGCCAGTCATCAGACCCGGAGCAAACATGCTTCAGGGTCTGATGGTAACGGGGTGCTGCGTGAAAGATCACAGGGGTCCCCGGCGGTGGGGATAGGGGAAAAGATGTCTTAGCGCCGGAGTACCCCTTTAACCTTCGTTGTATGTCAATTTTTTGAGGGTTTTCTAAGAGATGCTATTTTGTAGTATCGTGATAAAAATAAATGTATGACCCTATATCAGCATGGCTTTATGAGGGATCGGTCCTGTCAAACTAACCTGATCCGCTTTTATGAGGAGGTGAGCTCCAAACTGGACCAGGGGCAATCACTGGATGTCGTATATCTAGATTTTTCCAAAGCATTTGATAAAGGGCACATAAAAGATTGGTACAAAAAATGAGAATGCTTGTACTGGGGGAAAATGTGTGCAAGTGGGTAAGTAACTGGCTCAGTGATAGGAAACAGAGGGTGGTTATTAATGGTACTTATTCTGACTGGGTGACTGTTACTAGTGGGGTACCACAGGGGTTAGTCTTGGGTCCTGTTCTATTTAATATATTTATTAATGACCTTGTAGAGGGGTTGAATAGTAAAGTAGCAATCTTTGCAGATGATACTAAACTCTGTAAAGTGGTAAACACAATAGAGGACAGTGCACTGTTACAAATGGATCTGGATAGGTTGGAGGTTTGGTCTGGGAAGTGGCAGATGAGGTTCAACACTGATAAATGAAAGGAAATGAACATGGGGAAGAAAAATCCGGGCTGAGATTATGTATTAAATGGGTGCACTCTTGGAACGACTGACGTGGAAAAGGACTTGGGAGTCTTAGTTAATAGTAAATTTAGCTGTAGTGACCACTTGTCGGGCAGCTGCTGCCAAGGCAAATAAAATCATGGGGTGCATCAATAAATGCCCACGACAAGGAAATAATTCTACCGCTGTACAAATCACTGGTCAGACCACACATGGAATACTGTGTACAGTACTGGGCACCAGTGTACAAGAAAGATATAGTGGAGCTGGAGAGGGTTCAAAGACGGGCAACCAGGATAATACGGGGAATGTGAAAGTACCCAGAAAGATTATCAGAATTAGGGTCATTTAGTTTAAAAAAAAAAAGGCTAAGGGGAGACCTAATAACTATATATATAAATATATCAGGGGGCAGTACAGAGATCTCTAGTAAAAATAGTAAGATTCAGCTAACCGTTTGCAGCATGCAGACCCAGAACATAATAGTATTGTTACGCCGAGCGCTCCGGGTCCCTACTCCTCCCCGGAGCGCTCGCGGCGTTCTTCTCTCTGCAGCACCCTGGTCAGACCCGCTGACCGGGAGCGCTGCACTGACACTGCCGGCGGGGATGCTGCTCGCGAATCGCATCCCAAGTCACTCACCTGTCCCGGTCACCGGCTGTCTCGTCCTGGCGTGCGCGGCTCCGCTCCTTAGGGCGCGCGCGCGCCAGCTCTCTAAGGTTTAAAGAGCCAGTGCACCAATGATTGGTGCCTGGCCCAATCAGTCTAATTAGCCTCCACCTGCTCCCTGTCTATATAACCTCACTTCCCCTTTACTTCCCTGCCGGATCTTGTTGCCTTGTGCCAGAGAAAGTGTTTATAGTGTTTGCCTTACCAGTGTTCCTGACCTCTTGCTATTGCTATTGACTACGAACCTTGCCGCCTGCCCCGACCTTCTGCTACGTCTGACCTTGCCTCTGCCTAGTCCTTCTGTCCCACGCCTTCGCAGCAGTCAGCGAGGTTGAGCCTTTGCCGGTGGATACGACCTGGTTGCTACCGCCGCAGCAAGACCATTCCGCTTGCGGCGGGCTCTGGCGAATACCAGTAGCAACCTAGAACCGGTCCACCAACACGGTCCACGCCAATCCCTCGCTGACACAGAGGATCCACATCCAGCCTGCCGAATCGTAACAAGTATTCAGCACTCCCTCCAGCGTAAGCTTCGGAGCAAAGGCAAGGGCCGTGTTCCCAGGTGCAACAGGTGAGCAAGAAGAAGGAGGATATTCGGCTCCCAAGACTGGATAAAAGTAAGGCTTTATTGGAACATATTAAGCTCCAAAATAATGGTGAAAGTGAACTAAAAGCACAAACGAAACGTAACGACGCGTTTTAACTTGTATACAAGTCTTAGTCATGACTAAGACTTGTATACAAGTCGAAACGCGTCGGTGTGTTTCGCTTGTGCTTTTAGTTCACTTTCACCATTATTTTGGATTTTAATATGTTCCGATAAAGCCTTACTTTTATCCAGTCTTGGGAGCCGGATATCCTCCTTCTTCTTGCTCACCTAGTACAGAGATCTCTCCCATGATTAATTTATACCCAGGACTGTATCCATAACAAGGGGGCATCCTCTACGTCTAGAGGAAAGAAGGTTCCTACACCAGAACAGACGAGGGTTCTTTACTGTAAGAGCAGTGAGACTGTGGAATTCTCTGCCTGAGGAGGTGGACATGGTTAACTCGGTCAAAGAATTTAAAAGGGGTCTGGATGCATTTTTGGGAGAATAATAACATTACAGGTTATGGATTCTAGAGCTGTAGGGACAGAACGTTGATCCAGGGATCTATTCTGATTGCCATATTTGGAGTCGGGAAGGAATTGTTTACCTTTTACCATTTTAATATGAGGGTTTTTTGCCTTCCTCTGGATCAACTCAGTAGGGACTCATTAGGGTTATAGGTTGAACTTGATGGACTCTGGTCTTTTTTTTCAACCTCATGAACTATGTTACTATGTTACACATCTCCTCCTTTAACAAGACATAACCTTTATTAATTCATAACATAAATGTAATAACCTTTAAACAATACACTAAAGTTACATTTATACAGAAATTGCTACTTCAACATATTCTCAAGCACCTATTTAGGTTAATATATCACCTCTAATAGATATGAACTAACTTGATAGAATGTGTATCAGAGGAACCAACATTTATTGTATAGACCCAACAAAAGTCCACACTCCTATAACAGCTCTGTTTTATGTTATGTTCACAGTGCAATTCCGCACTAATTCCGTACAGCAAAGCTTTCTAAATAGAATTGCGAAATTCCAACGTAATTTCTGTGTCCTACGGGATGCTGCCAAAGATAGGACTGGTCTTATTTTTTTTGCAGAATTTCCACGCTGGAATGCCCGTGTTACGCCGAGTGCTCCGGGTCCCTGCTCCTCCCCGGAGCACTCGCGGCGTTCTCCTTTCTGCAGCGCCCTGGCTGACTGGGAGCGCTGCACTGACACTGCCGGCGGGGATGCGATTCGCATAGCGGGACGCACCCGCTCGCGAATCGCATCCCAAGCTACTTACCTGTCCCGGTCCCCGGCTGTCACATCCTGGCGTGCGTGACTCCGCTCTCTAGGGCGCGCGTGCGCCAGCTCTCTAAGATTTAAAGGGCCAGTGCACCACTGATTGGTTCCTGGCCTAATCACTGTAATTAACTCCCACCTGCTCCACGCATTTATAACCTCACTTCCCCTTCCCTGCATTGCCGGATCTTGTTGCCTTGTGCCAGTGAAAGCGTTTTGTTTATGTCCCAAGCCTGTGTTCCAGACCTTCTGCTGTTGCCCCTGACTACGACCCTTGCTGCCTGCCCTGACCTTCTGCTATGTCCGACCTTGCTCTTGCCTTGTCCTTCTGTACCGCGCCTGTCTCAGCAGTCAGAGGGGTTGAGCCGTTACCGGTGGATACGACCTGGTTGCTACCGCCGCAGCAAGACCATCACGCTTTGCGGCGGGCTCTGGTGAATACCAGTAGCAACTTAGAACCGGTCCACCGGTACGGTCCACGCCAATCCCTCTCTGACACAGAGGATCCACCTCCAGCCTGCCGAATCTTGACAATAGATCCGGCCATGGATCCCGCTGAGGTCCCGCTGCCAGTTGTCGCTGACCTTACCACGGTGGTCACCCAGCAGTCTCAACAGATAGCGCAACTAGGACAACAGTTCGCCCAACAAGGACAGCAGCTGTCGCAGTTGACCGCCATGCTACAGCAACTTCTGCTACAGCTACAGCAACCATCTCCTCCACCAGCTCCTGCACCTCCTCCGCAGCGAGTGGCCGCTCCTAGCCTCTGCTTGTCTCTGCCGGACAAATTTGATGGGGACTCTAAACTCTGCCGTGGTTTCCTGTCTCAATGTTCCCTACACTTGGAGATGTTGTCGGACCAATTCCCCACAGAACGGTCTAAGGTGGCTTTCGTAGTTAGTCTTCTGTCTGGAAAGGCCTTGTCATGGGCCACACGGCTCTGGGACCGCAATGATCCTGCCACAGCCACTGTCCAGTCCTTCTTCGCTGAAGTCCGTAGTGTCTTCGAGGAGCCAGCTCGGGCCTCCTCTGCCGAGTCTGCTTTGCTGAACCTAGTCCAAGGAAGTTCCTCTGTAGGCGAATACGCCATCCAGTTTCGTACCCTCGCCTCTGAATTATCTTGGAACAATGAGGCCCTCTGTGCGACGTTCAAAAAAGGCCTATCCAGTAACATCAAGGATGTGCTGGGCGCACGAGAAATTCCTGCCAACCTGCATGAACTTATCCTTTTGGCCACCCGCATCGACAAGCGTTTTTCTAAAAGACACCAGGAGCTCCGCCAGGAAAAGGACCTTGATCTCTGGGCACCTCTCTCCCAGTATCCTTTGCAATCTATCCCTGTGCCTCCCGCCGAGGAGGCTATGCAAGTGGATCGGTCTCGCCTGACCCATGAAGAGAGGTCTCGTCGCAGAGATAAAAACTTATGCCTGTACTGCGCTAGTACCGAACATTTCCTAGTGGACTTCCCTATTCGTCCTCCGCGTCTGGGAAACGCACGCATGCACCCTGTTCACATGGGAGTGGCGTCCCTTGGTGTGACTTCTGCTTCTCCACGTCTCACTGTGCCTGTGCGGATTTCTCCTTCCGCCAACTCCTCCTTCTCAGCTGTGGCCTTCTTGGACTCTGGTTCTGCTGAAAATTTTATTTTGGCCTCTTTTGTTAATAGGTTCAGCATCCCAGTAACCCTTTCTCGTCAAGCCACTCTACATTTCTTCTGTCAACGGAGAAAAATTGGACTGCACTGTGCGTTACCGCACAGAACCCCTGCTTATGAGCATTGGACTGCATCATGAAAAAATTTAATTTTTTGTTCTGCCCAACTGCACCTCTGAAGTCCTCCTCGGTCTGCCATGGCTCCAACGTCATTCTCCCACCCTTGACTTGGCTACCGAGGAGATCAAAAATTGGGGTTCCTCTTGTCACAAACGATGCCTCACATATGCTCCCACTTGTCTAACTCCTGAGGTTCCACCCTTACCGGCCCCTCTCAAGGCTTACCAGGATATTTTCGGCAAAAAGCAAGCTGAGATTTTGCCTCCTCATAGCCCCCTTCCTGGTAACACTCTGCTCCGTGGCAAGCTTCACCCTCTGCCCCCCCCTCCTCATTCCCACTTCTTCTGGATTGCCTGCCGCTGATGAAGCTACCCAGGACTTCTCTTTCTTCCGGAAGGAAACTCAAGAGTCGCTCCCAATGTTCTCGTCTCGTTTGAAGGGACAAGCAGACAAAAAGAGGGGGAGACCTAAGGGGGGGGGGGTACTGTTACGCCGAGCGCTCCGGGTCCCTGCTCCTCCTCGGAGCGCTCGCGGCGTTCTCCTCTCTGCAGCGCCCCGGTCAGACCCGCTGACCGGGAGCGCTGCACTGACACTGCCGGCGGGGATGCGATTCGAAGATTTAAAGGGCCAGTGCACCACTGATTGGTGCCTGGCCCAATCACTGTAATTAACTCTCACCAGCTCCACGCCTTTATAACCTCACTTCCCCTTCCCTGCATTGCCGGATCTTGTTGCCTTGTGCCAGTGAAAGCGTTTTGTGTATGTCCCAAGCCTGTGTTCCAGACCTTCTGCTGTTGCCCCTGACTACGACCCTTGCTGCCTGCCATGACCTTCTGCTACGTCCGAACTTGCTCTTGCCTTGTCCTTCTGTACCGCGCCTGTCTCAGCAGTCAGAGAGGTTGAGCCGTTACCGGTGGATACGACCTGGTTGCTACCGCCGCAGCCAGACCATCCCGCTTTGCGGCGGGCTCTGGTGAATTCCAGTAGCAACTTAGAACCGGTCCACCGGTACGGTCCACGCCAATCCCTCTCTGACACAGAGGATCCACCTCCAGCCTGCCGAATCCTGACAGCCCGTCACGGAAATTCTGCTGTCTGAATTGGACTATGGAATTCCATTGAAATCAATGGGCAGTAAATTTCATCAGAATTTCCCATGACATTTTTTGGAAATTTTGTGTGTCAACCCTTAGGGCTTGTTTAAACATGCAGATTCATTTCAAACTCGCAGCAGGTTTTCTACTGCGAGTTTGAAAGGGTGGGCTCTCCACGAGCTGTCCGTAGCCAATTTTCAGCAGCGGAATCTCCGCTATGGATAATCCGCTGCAGACCACATAGACTTCAATGGGTCTGCATGGGATCTTACATAGAGGGGATTCAGCTGCTGAAAATTAGCTGTGGACAGCCTGCCTCTTTTACACTCGCAGTGGGTAACCCGCTATGAGTTTCAAACAAAATCTGCTCGTGTGAATGAGCCCTTAGAATACATTACACTAGCCTCATCCGAATGGTCATGCCTTCTTTTGTGAGGTTAGGGTAGAGAACAGGGAGATTCTATTAAATAAAGCCAGAAACAAACTGATTGCAGCTTTGATGATCTTTTTCTCAAGAAAAGTCACTTAAAGTTGCAGCCATACAAAGCTATCCTTTTCCCATGTCTAAATTAAACAGTTGCTTCCCTTGTCCTAATCTCATCTTTCCTTACAGTGGCCATACATTTTCAACAACTATTGGCTGATAGTTATCTGTCCTGACGTCCCTATACACACAAATGTTTGGCCTAGCCAAACTACATGCTACCTGTATAGTGAGGAGAGGGGCAAGCCACTGCCAGAAAGCTCTGGTGTCAGCTTATCCCTCCCATAACAATAGGGTCGGGCAGTGAAAATCCAGAATTCTGACCCTTCTTCCACCAATATTATCTTTTGGTGGAGAGTCGAAGGCTGCCATACATGTCAGATAGTTGGCCAATCCTGCCGAAGTTTTCAGGTTTGGCTATCTGTAGTCTAAGCACTATGGGCACTTTTATATTAGTTATATGCAAATTGTAATTCAGTAAAGCGTCTGTGCATTCTCACATGAAGGTCCACATGGACATTGGTAGTATAAATTACACATGCAGCTATAAAATAAGGTCATAAGGTTTCTAATTGCAAATTTTGCAATCTCTCTACCAACAAAAGGAATGTATACTGTATATGGATAAATGATGGACTAAAAAACAATATGACATTACCATTGGCTTCCAATGCAATAAAATTAACTGATGTATATATATATATATATATATATATATATATATATATATATGCCTTCTCTTCTAAAATGTCTACGTAAGCGCTCCTCAACTGGTATGTGGTCTTCAAGTACTTTATGTGAACAGTTTAATCTTCATCTAAGAATTCATATGGTGGGTAAACCACAATGTTTGTTTGTATACAGTAGTTGACCTAAAAGTAGAGACCTCACCCTTCTCATATTTCAGCAGTCACTCCACTCATACTCTATGAGGGTGACCTGTATGTTTCTGAGGAAGACCTTAAAACCTGCAGTTAAGAGTTTTTTTCAATTCATAAGAGAATTTAAAATGAAGTTGATAGGAAGGCTGCTAATAACCAGAGGTCATGTGCGTTATTGGATTACTAAAATCTGTGGAGACACAATGTCAGCCAAAAAGACAAGTCTGCCTTTAAGAACATTGTAAAGAAAATGGTCTCAGAGGAATGTAGGGTACGAAGGCCAGAAGTTCCTCATAAGTGCACTTTATTGCGGCTATTTTACATCATCTAATAGTACACCTTATAACCTTAAAATTTACCACGAGTAAAGATCTTACCACAAATCATCCTTCTACGGATATTAATGATCTGTCTGGTCTGACCCTCTGTCAAGTGTAACCATGCACTTTCAATTTTCCATTCCATTGCTAATCCCAATGTAGATCCTGTGGTGATGTAGCTTACGCTGTCCCATTTGTTGAGGTGAACAAAACATCCAAAGGCCAAAACAGATTTCAATCATCCAGCTGTAAACTGGGAAAGAGAAAGCAGATTACACAATCTCCATATTAATTGCACATTGAATATTATTATTATAAAAAAAAATAGTAATAGGAAATTTGCATAAAATACATAAACAGAATCATCTTTGAAACCAATATTAAAACCCTTAAAGGGGTTATCCAGGAATAGAAAAACAGCTAATTTTTTATTTCTTTCAAAAACAGCTCCATCTCTGTCTCCAGGTTGTGGGTGGTATTACAACTTGACTCCATTCACTTCAATGGAACTGAGCTGCAGAACCACACCCAACACGGAGACAGAGTGGGAGCGGTTTTTGAAAGAAATTTGCTCTGTTTTTCTATTCCTGGATAACCGCTTTAACATGCAGGTGCATCTAATAAGATGGGGCTCAAGTATGATTTGGTTACAGCATAACATTATTGCTATTTCTGTAGTCACCGTGCGTAACATGTAATATTATGCCTATGACCATCTTAGATCATCCTGACTATTATGTCCTAAAGCTTTAAGAAAAAAAACAAAACACCATTTTATGTGTTAAACTTGAAATACTTCTTAGAAAATCTTCTATTCTTTGCAGTATTGTTTGTGAACTCCTATGGTTGCGTTCCTACATGCCTGTAAGTATAATTGGTCAAAACCACATTCTGATGCATTCACCAATAGCTGCACAATGTTGATGGGATTATCGAGGCTTGGTTTCGGCTGCATGTGTTCATGGACATTTTGGTACCTAAGGCTGCCCCATCAGAGAAGTAACAAGCATGCAAGTCACTGTTAATGAATATCAGATCATGTACCATAGATATTTTGTGAGAATTGTTACAATCTAATTGACCATAGTTAGGGTATATTTACACATTATTTCACAAATACAATTTAAATGTCAAATTTTAGCTGTGAAATATGATTGTGCTCATAAGCACTAACAAAGTGACATAAAAGGCTAATATTAATAATTAAAAAAAAAGATCAGACTGATACACTATCACTATTGCACTATAAACTGTTCATTTTATTGACCTCCAGTATTGCTAATAAAAGAGAGACTCATATATGATGACTTGCTATGGATAACAGTATATTTTTCCCACAATAGTCCAGTGTCCACCAGTGCACAACTAAAGAATTGCTTGAAAATGCTATGTGTGGACTGTTCAGCTCATCCTCCGAGATGGCCGTGCACGGATCCTAGCCTGGTGCACAACACAGATCCAGCACTTCTCCAAATAGATATCAGCTTAGTTGAAGATTCGAACAACACAGGATTCAGGTAAAAGTTCATGTATCAGAGGCGTTTCACGCGCATGCGCGCTCTTCTTCATTGACCATCAAAGAAGAGTTTGCATGCACTTGAAATGCGTCTGATGCTGTAACCTTTTGGAAGAGTTAAAAAAAATATTCTTTTAGTGATACAATTGTGTTAGCCCTTGGGGGGTGTATGGTAGGGATGGTATGATGTTGATATATGAGGGGTTAATATTAACTCTGTCACTCGTGACGCCAGGGTGAGGGCTGGTATGCTGAATCTATGTTCTGGCCTATCGCCGCCCTTTCCAGAAGCAATAGGTGCAATGAAATGACTGAAGGTCCACAAGCAGATTTAACTTGAACTTGAATAACTTTACTGCAGTGCTTGCAATATCCAATGCGTAGTAACAGTCTCATATAACAGTTATTAGGTTGCTTAGCGACTGGCAGAAGTTGCGGACCTTGCATTAAACTTATAGTCTCTGAATTTAGGGAGTGATGTGCAGATTCGTTCGGATTTAGGGGAAATATTGGGTCTGGTGATACTGCAGAGTGCTTAGGGGATGACACACTCTATAATTTAGATCATTCAGCCATTGCCGCAAGGCTCAGGCCTAACTCACTGCGATTACTGCGATATAGGTCTTCTCTCATCAAGAGCCAGTAGAAAGAGAGAGAGAAGATGTCCGCTGCTCCCTTATATGGGCAGGTGGCGTGGCGATTCTGATTGGTCCGAACGTCTGCCATTCACCAGTACATGGTGTGATGGGATTACTGACGTAAGAGGGTTTCCAAAGGTCCTTAAGCCAAAACCATAGAGTTCACCTTGTAACATGACCTGCAGGTCCTGCAACGCTAATAGAAACAGGCAATCAACCATTTATATACAGAAATAATATTATATACATTATTCTATGGACAAATTAGAAATCTATATATTATAATAGAGGCGACTAGGGGCGGACTGACTAACAGAGAATACTAAGTCCTAGGGACTCTGGCTACGGGGACCCATAGATAAATAAGTACCGTATGAAATGCGGTACTGGGACACCACACAATAGTTTATCATGCATATGTAATGAGGATGGGTTCACATGGAAGGGGCAGTGTTTTTTGTGTGTGTATTTATTTAATTTTGAAAACTGTCAGCTTTCTCCCCTAGCACTAACCAGCGGTACTTGCTGGTAGTGCGTGGGGACGCTGATCTGTTTGATCCTTATTGTGCCCAGATCCGCTGTGCCGTTTGGCCGTAATCTTCTATTTTTGGTATATGCAAATGAGGTTTTAACTGGCACCAGCCGGGCTAACTGTCACTCTGACATCAGTGCCGCTGGCCGCAGCGCCGCCCAGCTCATCAATATTCCTCCCCTCCCTCCGTCTCTCCCTCTTCTCCCCGCTCTTTAATGACGAGAGAGGGGAGGAATATTGATGAGCTGGGCGGTGCTGTGGCCAGCGGCACTGACGTCAGAGTGCCAGTTAGCCCGGCCGGTGCCAGTTAGCAACTCATTTGCATATACCGAAAATAGAAGATTACGGCCGAACGTCACGACGAATCCGGGCACGGTAAGGATCAAACTGATCAGCGTCCCCCGCACTACCAGCCAGTACCACTGGTTAGTGCGGGGGGAGAAAGCTGACAGTTTTCCTTTAAGCACTAATCTGTGTTTACATGGTATAATCATCACATCTGACCCCCTATTCCCCCCCCCCTTCTCGTATACCTTTTAATTTACAATGCAAGCCTTTACCCTTGACGTATTATATGTATAAATTTATTTGGCTGCGCCCTATGCCCTATGCTTAGGGTATTTTTCAGTATTGAGTTCTGCTGGGCTCAGTTACCTTGTTAAAATCAATAAAAACTAAGTGCATAAAAATATATTAAGTTTTTCCTCATCACTTTCTTTAATTCCTCCCTTATTTTTGACACTTTCAATTTTAAATATTTTACTATTCATTTAATTAAAGAACATTTTGGCTCTGTGTTCAGTTTGCTGCTTTTATCTGTAGTTTTTGGCCATCTTTTGCCTTTTGGTATAGAAGATGGAAAACAAAATGATGTGGTTCTTTTTCAAAAACATGTTAACGAGCATTGGTCCACTTACAGCTGAGAATATTTTACAGTAAATTAGAAGTGTAGAAGTGTATTATATGAGCAATAAGAATCATACTACAAAAAGAATTTGAAATTATAAACTAAAGTTTATTTATTTATTTTATTTTTTAAAGCTAAAGAAAAGTGCAAAAATCGTGATATAAATTACAAATATTTAGTATCATTAAATTTGAAAATGCGTATATCGATGGAAAAAAAATGACTGTCTGCATTTAGTGATAAAAAATGGTGTTTCTATGAAAAGTACTTTCATTGTGCTAAAGTAGCTACATACATAAAATATGTAAATATATATTGGCATTACAGACAGACCACACTGGGAGTTGCAGTCCCTCTTGCATTTTTACTCTCTGAAATAGTGAAATAGTTACCCAATGACTCTGCAGCTATGTTCAGGTCACGCGTCCCTATTTTCTGCTACAAATTTGCTGCAGCAGATTTTGTTACCCATTGACTTCAGTTGGTAGGAAAATCAGCAGCAGAAAATTTGCAGCAAAATATACACAAAATTATAAATGTTCCTTCATGCAAAATGATGGTTTAAGTCCCCAAATGGAAAAAAAAAAACATAAACATATTTGGTACTCCAACATGTGGAAATGCCCAATTTTAGAAGGTAAAAGCAAAAAAAAAAAAAAAAAGCCGCAGTCGCTGCAGTGGGAAGAGGTTAATAATTTGTTCATTCGGCAGTAGATGGTATGCTACTGCATGTGTGGTATCGCTCCACTATATGATCACTGTATTCAGTCACAGTATGGTCATCTTAATGTTCACTTACAGTTGTTTTTTACTTGATGATGACAGTATGGGGGTATTGTTCTGTTCTGGTATGGTGGGGTTATCCAGTCACACTATAGAGGTATTGTTCATGGTTTAGCTGGTATGGCAGTGTTGTCCAGTCATGGTATGGCGGTATTGTTCAGTTCTGGTATGGTGGTGTTATTCAGTCATGGTATGGTGGTATTGTTCAGTTCTGGTATGGTGGTGTTATTAAAGTCATGGTATGATGGTATTATTCAGTCATGGTATGGTGGTGTTATTCAGTCATGGTATGGTGGTTTTGTTCAGTTCTGGTATGGTGGTGTTATTCAGTCATGGTATGGTGGTTTTGTTCAGTTCTGGTATGGTGGTGTTATTCGGTCATGGTATGGTAGTATTGTTCAGTTCTGGTATGGGGTTTTTATTAAAGTCATGGTATGGCGGTATTGTTCAGTTCTGGTATGGTGGTGTTATTAAAGTCATGGTATGGTGGTATTGTTCAGTTCTGGTATGGTGGTGTTATTCAGTCATGGTATGGCGGTATTGTTCAGTTCTGGTATGGTGGTGTTATTCAGTCATGGTATGGTGGTATTGTTCAGTTCTGGTATGGTGGTGTTATTCAGTCATGGTATGGTGGTATTGTTCAGTTCTGGTATGGTGGGGTTATTCAATCATGGTATGGTGGTATTGTTCAGTTCTGGTATGGTGGTGTTATTCAGTCATGGTATGGTGGTATTGTTCAGTTCTGGTATGGTGGTGTTATTCAGTCATGGTATGGTGGTATTGTTCAGTTCTGGTATGGTGGGGTTATTCAATCATGGTATGGTGGTATTGTTCAGTTCTGGTATGATGGGTTATTCAGTCATGGTATGGTGGTATTTAGAGATGAGCAAATCGAAGCAGACAAACCCAAATTTGTTACGTATTTCAGGAAATATTTGATTCGCAATGAATGTGAATATCGCTGTGATTCTATCGCACGAATAGCTTCATTAAACTCCATTTACTGCGGTGCAGGCTCCAGGGCATCTAAAATGGTGGATCCACATGTCAACACATGGGGCAAGGAATGCTGGGAAGGCAAGACGGGAAGGGAAGTAGGGGGGATGACCCTGAATCACATGCAGGATCCAGCCTTTCAGGAGCCAGTGACCCCTGTGATATCACAGTCCTATATAATTGGCAGCCATCTTGCGGCCAGTCACTTCATTACAATACACTGCAGAAGGATCATGGGACGCAGAGCCTGTGAGTGTGTGTGTGTGTCTTAGGCTAAGTTTCTACTTGTTATTTTGTCCTGCGTTTTTTGGGTTGAAAAAAACGCAAGAAAAAAACGCCAGTGCAATTTCCTGCGTCTGGCATTTTTTTTTATGTGTCTGGAAATTGCACCTTGGCAGTTTTTTCTGGTACCCAAAATTTGTTGGGTACCAAAAAAAAAAAAAAAAAAACAACAAAAAAAGGATGCAGTAGTGATGGAAAAAATTTTTGTTAATGAAATTTATATTTTATAACAAAATTTTAATTAATTGTTAATAAAGTGTGGGTGTGTTTTTCACTTTTTTTTCTCTATTTTTTACATTTTTAAGGTAGTACTACTACTCCCAGCATGGAACAGAATATTCCATGATGGGAGTAGTAGTACATGTACTAATAGACATATGGCCCCGGGTGTCAGTCGTGACACCCGATGCGATCGTCCATAATAAAGCAGAGATGGGGAGCGGCTCTATACTGCGCTCGCATCTCTGCTCTGTACTCCGGGCCGGACAGTGATGTGAATAGAAATTCACATCACTCATTCATATTTTCCGCCCAGAGTGGGGATTAGCAGGATGGTTGCAGCCAATCACTGCTCTCAGAGGGAAATATGAATAGGTGAGTGGCCGGCCGGAGTATAGTGCAGAGATGCGAGCGCAGGAGAAAGCCACTCCATCTCTGCAATAGATAGGACGATCACAGCGGGTGTCAGTAGTGATACCCGCTGTGATCTGTTCTTACCTGCAGGTACTACTACTCCCAACATGGAGCACACTCTGCTCCATGCTGGGAGCTGTAGTGCCTGCATTAATAGACAGATCGCAGCGAGTGTAACTTCTGACACCTGTTGCGATCTGTCTATTAATGCAGGTATTACATCTCCCAGCATGGAGCAGAGTGTGCTCCATGTTGGGAGCAGTAGTACCTGCAGTTAAAGAAAGATCACAGTGGATGTCACTCCTGACACCCGCTGTGATCGTCCTGTATAATGTAAAGATACGGGTGGACACTCTTCTATGGTCCCCTGCACTGCCGTATATATACACATATTCATATTTCCCACAGAGAGCTGTGATTGGCTGGAACCATCTGGCCAATCACAACTCTCTGCGGGAAATATGAATAGGTGTAAATACCACAGGTGCAGGGGACCATAGAAGAGCAGCCGGCCGCATCTATACATTATACAGGAGGATCGCTACGGGCGATCTGTCAATTAGTACAGGTACTACTACTCCCATCATGGAACAGTGTGTTCCATGCTGGGAGTAGTAGTACTACCTAAAAAACTGTGAAAAATTAAGAAAAAAAGTGAAAAACATACACACACTACATTTTTTATTATTGTCGGCTATATTTTTAGGTCCCCGCCCGTCCACATAAATTGATTTAAAAATTAATTAAAATTTTGATATAAAAAAGATACATTTCGTTAGATACAAATTTTTCCTTCACTACTGTATCTTTTTTTTTTTTGAATGGTACCCTACGAAATGTTATTAAAAGGGGTATCTCCATCACTTTTTTGGATCGCTAAAGTCCAAAAAAGAATAAAAAACTTCTGAAAAAACGCCAAAGTTAAAACCCACATTTCATTTTTCTTGGTGTTTTTTCACTTCCATAGACTTCTATGGGAGAAAAACACCACGATTTTGACAAAAAAATCGACAGTGGCTCAACATGCTGTGATTTTGTAAAACCACCAAGGAGCTGAAAAACGCCAAAAAAGAGTGAAAAAACGCCTAAAGGATAAAAAAAAAATGCCAAAGTGAAAAACGCCAAGTGGAATAAGCATTTTACGATTTCTCATTGATTTACAGCTAACATCTGGCCGCAGCATTTTTTGCCGAAAAAACGCCATGCGGCAAAATTTACTTTTTTTTTTTTTAAACGCCGAGACTTAGCCTTACAGCAGAGAAAAGCCCATTCCAGCAGCGTTTAACATCATCCTAGTCACATCAGCGTTCTGGTGGACGGAGAGCATAGTTTTTTTCACAGAAAAGGATTTTTACTGCAGCTGCAGGCATTAACTTCCCAGTCACTTTCTTCGGCATAGTATTACAAAGAGGGGCAGATAGCTGTGTGTTGCCTCATACATTTCAACAAGCTGCCTCAACTTCATAAACCTTAGCAGAGGAGGCAGGAATAATTTTTCTGCACAATTCAGTGTCTTTGTTCCACAACAAATCATCTCCTGGTTATACGAGTCTGTAGACGGTATAATACCCAGCAGTCCATTCTTAATAGTCTTTTACAGAGTGCAATTTTGTGTTTAGTACACAGCTTTTTATTGGCTGCAGCGCTGTTGTGTACTGCTGGTGTTTTATAAAAAAATAAGTTTTTTTTTAAGGGTACTGTAGCGCATTTTTCTGCCCTCATCAGTGCATACCGCATACATTCATCTAAGTAGTGTACAATTTTCTACCTGTTAATCCGTCAAGGGCCTACATACTGTGAAAGGACAGACAAAAGTAATCACCGGCTTGTGTTTTACAAAAATACAGAGTTTTTAGGCCCACTGTATGCATACGTACATCAAAGGCTGCTTTCACACTATAAAAATTAATCCGTTACAAATTTCTGTCAGAAAACCCATGTTAAACGGTCGTTAAACAATCCCATTCAAGTCTATGGGATTTTTTTTATTACCCGTTATGAACCATTATAGCCCGTCATGAATAACGGCCGTTAGTTGTGATGGAGAAATAACGGGACATGCACTAATTTTTCGCCCGTCACAAGAAACGGGTAAATTAATGGCTGTTATTTTTAACATTGAAGTCTAGGCAAACGGATGAGCCTTTATGTCATCCATTTGCACCTGGTTTATAATATCCATCATTGCTTCTGAGCATGCTCAGAAGAGGGCACATTAGCAGACTTCTGCAGTACTGAGGGACTACTACTACTCCCATCATGGAACAGACTTGTTTCCATGATGGGGGTGTAATTCCCTGACTGCGGAAGTATGCAGACAGCTGGGGAGGCTACATTAGTGTTTGTACTACTACCCCCATCATGGAACAGAGTCTGTTCCCTGATGGGGGTTGTAGTACAGGGGCTGAGGGGTTGATCGCACTGGGTTTCACTTCTTAGACCCGATGTGATCAGAACTTATTAAGCAGGGGAGAGGGCGGCATGCTCCGCAACCCTGCGATGTATCAGTGTGTTTTAACTTTCATTTTTGAATCCCCCGCGGGGAGCCCTGAATGGCCGGTACCGAGGAGCCAATCAGGGCTCTCAGCTGGAGATTTAAAAATAAACATTGTGAGTAGCAGGGGGCCATATGTATATTAAAAATGCTTTGGGGGGGCAAGATATATAGCGCTGCATTAATAAATATATACCCCCTGCCGGCGCATTAATAAATATATACCCCCGCAGCGCAGCACATGTGTAAAGTGCCCTCTCAGCGCAGCCATCTATATACATATGTCCCTGCTGCGCTATAAATGAAAAGCATTCTAGCAGCAGCAGCATCGGGCGGCACGATGATGCTGATAGAAATACTTTTCATTCATAGCGCAACGCTGGCATATGTATATAGAAGCGCTGTGGGGAGCAGATAACCCTATATGTCTGCACCCCCCCCCCAGCGCTTCTATATACATATACCCCTGCAGCGCTATGAATGAAAAGTATTTCTTTTAGCAGCGCATAGTGCTAGCAGACATCTGCTGGCACTATGCGCTGCTAATAGAAATTAGGGACGATCTAATAGAGGGCAGTCAGCAGCTACTGCCCAGCCAAGAAGTAGAGGAGATATCCGCCGCTTTATCCGCTAGGCGGACAAGTAGTGATGAGGAGAGTGATGTGGGAGGCGGTGTTGCCAGGGTTCAGGATCCTGAAGCAGACACTGTTGAGGAACCTGAGGAGAACATCAGGGACGCGCAGACACTTGATGATGATGAAGCCGATCGCTATTGGGGGCCGGATGCAGAAGGGGCTTCATCATCAGGAGAAGAGAGTTGCAGGTTGCCCGTGAGCCAGCAGTTGAGCCAGCAAGGCAGTAGCATGGTTGGCAGTCAGCATGGTGGGCAGAGGTGGAAATTCTGGAGCCAAATGTGCCCGGGGGAGACCACCTGCTTTGCGGCAGCCTACCTTCCTGGGAGGTAGTGGAACAGGGGTTCCTGGAGAAGGCAGCAGTAGCAGTCAATTAATGCGGACTGTTGGTGGGAAAATCAGCTACTCGGCAGTGTAGCAGTTTTTCATCAAGCGTCCGGAGGAGGTTCACACAGCCACAAGAAAGATATGTCGGCAGAAGGTAAAGCGTGGCCAGAGTCCCAATGTTGGCACCACAGCCCTGCATCAACATATTCTTTGCAACCATAAAGTGGCCTGGGAGAACTGTGGCTCCGATGTAGTGGTCCAGCCTGCTGCATCACCCAATGGCACGCCGCTCCCTCTTTCAGCCAGCCAAGGCTCCACCACCTCAGCCAAAGGGGGCTGTGTTTCATACCCTCCTTCTGTCACTCCAGATGCTCCTGCTCCTCCTACTTTTAGTCAGCCATTCCGCCAACAATTCATCGGCGAAGCCATGTCCAAGAGACAATAGTATGCGCCCACTCATCCAACGGTGCAGAAGCTGAATGTGCTCCTGTCTAAGTTGCTGGTGAGGCAGTCCCTCCCTTTTCAAGTGGTGGACTCTGCACCTTTCAGAGAACTGATGGCTTGTGCCGAGCCGAGGTGGAGAGTGCCAAGCCGTCATTTCTTCGCGAAGAAGGCAGTACCAGCCCTGCACAATTTTGTGGAAGAGAAGGTGGTCCAGTCCTTTAGCCTGTTGGTGTGTACCAAAGTGCACGGCAGCGCCGACGTCTGGAGCTGTAACTATGGTCAGGGACAATACATGTCCCATTACATGTCCCATTACAATACATTTCCCATTAGCCCCAATAACTTAAATAGTACAATTAACCCTTATAACTCAAATAATAACATTAACCCCAATAACTCTGAAAATCCCATTAGTGAGACTACATGTGTAAAACTTGGAAATGTAAAGTGTATGTTCACAAATGCCAGAAGCCTATCAAATAAAATGGGGGAGCTTGAGGCCTTGATACTGGAGGAACATATTGATATAGTTGGGGTCACTGAGACATGGCTGGACTCCTCGCATGACTGGGCCGTTAATCTGCAGGGGTTTACATTGTTTTGCAAGGATAGAATGAACAGAAAAGGTGGTGGAGTCTGTCTGTATGTAAGAAGTGGTATGAAAGTCAGTGTGAACAATGCCATAGTGTGTGATGATTCTGAGGATGTGGAATCACTGTGGGTAGAATTACAAAAGGAGGGAAATACTGAAAAAATAATATTTGGTGTAATCTACAGACCCCCTAATATCACTGAAGAGATAGAAGGTCGGCTGTATAAACAAATAGAGAGGACCGCCCGGGCAGGTACAGTGGTAATAATGGGAGATTTTAACTATCCAGATATAGATTGGGGCCGGGGGCTGGCTAAAACTACAAAGGGGAGAAAATTCCTAAATTTATTGCAGGATAATTTTATGGGCCAGTTTGTGGAGGACCCAACAAGAAGTGATGCCTTGTTGGATCTGATCATTTCCAACAACGCAGAGCTGATTGGTAATGTAACTGTGCGGGAAAATCTTGGTATATAGTTACTTTTGACTTAAAATGTAGAAAACAAAGACAGACGGGGAAAGCAAAAACATATAACTTTAAAAAGGCAAATTTCCCTGGGCTGAGAGCTGCACTACAGGACATAGACTGGGGGGAGGTGTTCTCAAATACTGATACAGAAGGTAAACGGCACATCTTTAAATCAACTCTAAATAACTATACAGCTAAATATATACCAAAGGGGAACAAATATAAACGATTAAAACTAAATCCTACATGGCTGACAAATGAGGTTAAAAGAGCAACAAACAACAAAAAAATAGCATTCAAAAAATTCAAATCTGATGGGTCAGCTATAACATTTAAACAGTACAAGGAGCTTAATAAAATCTGTAAAAATGTAATAAAAACAGCAAAAATTCAAAATAAGAGACAGGTGGCCAAAGAAAGCAAAACTAATCCTAAATATTTTTTTAGATATATAAATACAAAAAAACCAAGGACAGAGCATGTAGGACCCCTTAATAATGATAATGGGGAGGTTGTCACGGGCGATCAAGAGAAGGCGGAGCAACTGAATGGGTTCTTTAGTTCTGTATACACTATGGAAAAAGCAGCTGACATTGGTCAGGTCAGTGCTGGTAACACATCATATAATGTACTGAACTGGCTTAATGTAGAGATGGTACAAGGTAAGTTAAGTAAAGTAAATTTAAGCAAATCTCCAGGGTCGGATGGACTACACCCAAGAGTTCTTAGAGAGGTAAGTTCAGTAATATCTGTACCCCTGTTCATGATATTTAGAGATTCTCTGGTGTCTGGTATTGTGCCAGGGGACTGGCGCAGGGCCAATGTGGTGCCAATCTTCAAGAAGGGCTCTAGGTCTTCGACAGGCAATTATAGACCGGTAAGTCTAACGTGCATTGTGGGTAAATTGTTTGAAGGACTTATAAGGGATTACATACAGGAATACATAGGGGATAATAGTATTATAAGTGATAGCCAGCATGGGTTTACTAAGGATAGAAGTTGTCAAACCAATCTAATTTGCTTTTATGAAGAGGTGAATAGAAGCCTTGACAGAGGAATGGCTGTGGATATAGTGTTTCTGGATTTTGCCAAAGCGTTTGATACTGTCCCTCACAGACGTCTGACAGGTAAGTTAAGGTCCTTGGGCTTGGAAACTTTAGTTTGTAACTGGATTGAACACTGGCTCATGGATCGTACCCAGAGAGTGGTGGTGAATGATTCGTGCTCTGATTGGTCCCCGGTTATTAGTGGTGTACCCCAAGGTTCAGTACTGGGCCCGCTGCTGTTTAATTTATTTATCAATGATATAGAGGATGGTATTAACAGCTCTGTTTCTATCTTTGCAGATGACACCAAGCTTTGTAGCACGGTACAGTCTATAGAGGATGTGCATAAGTTACAAGATGACTTGGATAGACTAAGTGTCTGGGCATCCACTTGGCAAATGAGGTTCAATGTGGATAAATGTAAAGTTATGCATCTGGGTACTAATAACCTGCATGCGTCGTATGTCTTAGGGGGGATTAAACTGGCAGAGTCACTGGTAGAGAAGGATTTGGGTGTACTTGTAGATCACAGACTACAGAATAGCATGCAATGTCAGGCTGCTTCCAAAGCTGGCAGGATATTGTCATGTATAAAAAGAGGCATGGACTCGAGGGACAGGGACATAATACTCCCCCTTTATAAAGCATTGGTACAGCCTCACCTGGAATATGCTGTTCAGTTTTGGTCGCCTGTTCATAAAAGGGACACTGCGGAGTTGGAAAGGGTGCAGAGACGCGCGACTAAACTAATATGGGGCATGGATCATCTTAGCTATGAGGAGCGACTAAAGGAGTTACAATTGTTTAGTCTTGAGAAGAGACGTTTATGGGGGGATATGATAAACGTATATAAGTATATAAATGGCCCATACAAAAAATATGGAGAAAAACTGTTCCAGGTTAAACCCCCCCAAAGGACGAGGGGGCACTCCCTCCGTCTGGAGAAGAAAAGGTTTAGTCTAAAGGGGCGACACGCTTTCTTTACCGTGAGGACTGTGAATTTATGGAACGGTCTACCTCAGGAACTGGTCACAGCAGGAACAATTAACAGCTTTAAAACAGTGTTAGATACATTCCTGGAACAAAATAACATTAATGCTTATGCAGAATTATAAAACTACATCCCTTTCCCTTATCCCCTTACACCCTTCCCTTCAATTCCCTGGTTGGACTTGATGGACGTATGTCTTTTTTCAACCATACTAACTATGTAACTATGTCCTTTACGGCTCACTGGGTGAATGTGGTTCCTACACAGCCACAACCCCAACTTGGACAGGTCACGCCGCTTTCTCCTCCATGCTCTCAGCCTGTTGGTCCTGTGACAGTGTGCGACTCCGTCTCCTCATCCTCCACCATGTCCTCAGCCTCCACTTCCTAGACAAGTCTCAGTGGCCCTTCAACATACCATGTGTGCAGGGCACGGCGGTATCACGCTGTTCTTCACATGGTTTGCCTTGGCAAAAAGAGTCACACAGGGAAGGAAATGCTAAGAGTCATTAGTAAAGAAATCGGAGCATGGCTTACTCCATGAAAACTGGAAATTGGAACTATGGTGACTGGTAACGGGAAGAACATCTTGCATGTGCTGCGACTGGGAAGGCTGAGCCATGCGTTCAATCTGGTTTGGGTAGCAGTTCCTGAAGTGTTCCCCCAATTTGTAAGACATCCTAACAATGGGAAGGAAACTTTGCATGCACTTCAGCCACTCGTACACCGCAAAGCACACCCTCCTTGAGCTACAGCTCCTGAGCTGGTCTCCTCATGCTGCCAACACCTCCACGCTGTGTCATTTAGCCACTATTTGGTCTCCTCATGCTTCAGCCTCATCCAAGCTGTGTCGTTCAGCCACTATATGGTCTCCTCATGCTGCCAACACTTCCACGCTGTGTCATTCAGCCACTATATGGTCTCCTCATGCTTCAGCTACATCCAAGTTGTGTCATTAAGCCACTATATGGTCTCCTCATGCTGCCAAAACCTCCATGCTGTGTCATTTAGCCACTATATGGTCTCCTCATGCTGTCAACACCTCCACACTGTGTCATTCAGCCACTATATGGTCTCTTCATGCTGCCAACACCTCCTCGCTGTGTCATACACCCAGTATATGACCACTGTCACTTTAAGCATAAATAACTCTGGAATGCTTTTACCTTTCAATCTGATTCCGAGATTGTTTTTTCGTTACATATTCTACTTTATATTAGTGGTAAAATTTTGACGATACTTGCATCATTTCTTGGTTAAAAATTCCCAAATTTGATGAAAAAATTTAAAATTTAGCATCTTTTTTTTTTACTTTGAAGCTCTCTGCTTATAAGGAAAATGGATATTCCAAATAAATTATATATAGATTCACATATACAATATGTTCAAAATGACATTCAAAAGGTTTGTTAACCCTTTAGGTGTTTCACAGGAACAGCAGCAAATTGAAAGAGAAAATTTCAAAATCATCATTTTTTACACTGGTTCTTGTAGACCCAGTTTTTTTAATTTTTGCAAGGGGTAATAGGAGAAAAAGCCCCCCAAAATTTGTAACCCAATTTCTCTCGAGTAAGGAAATACCTCATATGTTTATGTCAAGTGTTCGGCGGGCGCAGTAGAGGGCTCAGAAGGGAAGGAGCAACAATGGGATTTTGTAGAGTGAATTTAGCTGAAATGGTTTTTGGGGGGCATGTCGCATTTAGGAAGCCCCTATGGTGCCAGAACAGCAGAACCCCCCCCCCCACATTGCATACCATTTTGGAAACTACACCCCTCAAGGTACGTAACAAGGGGTACAGTGAGCCTTAATACCACCCAGCTGTTTGATGACTTTTCGTTAAAATCAGATGTGTAAATGAAAAAAAAAATTCCACTAAAGGGCATTTTTTCCCCAAATTTACCATTTTTACAAATGGTAATGGGAGAAAATGCCCCCCAAAATGTGTAACCCCATCTCTTCTGAGTATGGAAATTTTCCATGTTAGGATGTAAAATGCTCTGCGGGCGAACTACAATGCTCAGAAGAGAAGGAGTCACATTAGGCATTTGGAAAGCAAATTTTGCTGAAATGGTTTTTGGTGGGAATGTTGCATTTAGGAAGCCCCTATGGTGCCAGAACAGCAAAAAAAAAACCACCTGGCATACTATTTTGGAAACTACACTCAAGGAATGTAACAAGGGGTGTAGTGAGCCTTAACACCTCACAGGTGTTTCACGACTTTTTGTTAAAGTTGGATGTGTAAATGAAAAAAAAAATGTTCACTAAAATGCTGGTTTCCCCCCAAATTTCATATTTTTACAAGGGCTAATAGGAGAAAATCACCCCCAAAATTTGTAACCCCATTTCTTCTGAGTGTGGAAATACCCCATGTGTTGACGTCAAGTGCTCTGCTGGCGAACCGAACTACAATGCTCAGAAGAGAAGGAGCGCCATTGAGCTTTTAAAGAGTGAATTTGTTTGGAATGGGAGTCAGGGGCCATGTGTGTTGACAAAGTCCACCGTGGTACCAGAACAGTGGACCCCCCCCACATGTGACCCCATTTTGGAAACTACACCCCTCACAGAATTTAATAAGGGGTGCAGTGAGTATTTACAACCCACTGGCGTTTGACAGATCTTTGGAACAGTGGGCTGTGCTAATGAAAAATTAGATTTTTCATGGACCACTGTTCCAAAAATCTGCCAGACACCTGTGGGGCATAAATGCTCACTGCACCCCTTATTACATTCTGTGAGGGGTGTAGTTTCCAAAATGGGGTCACATGCGGGGGGGGTCCATTTTTCTGGCACTATGGGGGCTTTGTAAACACACGTGGCCTTCAATTCCGTACAAATTTTCTCTTCAAAAGTCCAATGGTGCTCCCTCTCTTCTGAGCATTGTATTGCACCCGCAGAGCACTTTACATCCACATATGGGGTATCTTCTTACTCAGAATAAATGGGGCTTCAAATTTTGAGGGCCTTTTTCCTATTTTCCCTTGTGAAAATGAAAAATTTAGGGTAACACCAGCATTTTAGTGAAAATTATTATTTTTTTTTTTTCATTTTCCCATCCAACTTTAATGAAAATTTGTCAAACACCTGTGGGATGTTAAGGCTCACTATACCCCTTGTTACATTCCGCGAGGGCTGTATTTTCCAAAATAGGGTCACATGTGGGTATTTATTTTTTTGTGTTTATGTCAGAACCGCTGTAAAATCAGCCACCCCTGTGCAAATCACCAATTTAGGCCTCAAATGTACATAATGCACTCCGACTCCTGAGCTTTGTTGTGCGCCCGCAGAGCATTTTGCGCCCACACATGGGGTATTTCCGTACTCAGGAGAAAGTGCGTTACAAATTATTATTATTTTTTTTTTCCTTTTACCTATTTTTATTTTTGTACACTAACAGGCTGGTGTAGACCCCAACTTTTCCTTTTCATAAGGGGTAAAAGCAGAAAAAGCCCCCAAAATTTGTAGTGCAATTTCTCCCGAGTACGGAAATACCCTATATTTGGCCCTAAACTGTTTCCTTGAAATACGACAGGGCTCTGAAGTGAGAGAGCGCCATGCGCATTTGAGGACTAAATTAGGGATTGCATAGGTATTGTGGGTATTCTACGCCAGTGATTCCCAAACAGGGTGCCTCCAGCTGTTGCTAAACTTCCAGCATGCCTGGACAGTCAGTGGCTGTCCGGAAATGCTGGGAGTTGTTGTTTTGCAAGAGCTGGAGGCTCCGTTTGCCGTACAATTAGTTTTTCATTTTTATTGGGGGGGGGGGGCAGAGTAAGGGGGTGTATACGTAGTGTTTAACTCTTTATTATGTGTTAGTGTAGTGTAGTGTTTTTAGGGTACATTCACCCTGGCAGTTTATGGGGAGTTTCCCGCTAGGAGTTTGCGCTGCGGTTTACTTACTGTAAACCTGCCCGTGTGAATGTACCCTGTACATTCACATGGGGTGGGGGGGCAAACCTCCAGCTATTTCAAAACTACAACTCAAAGCATGTACTGACAGACCGTGCATGCTGGGAGTTGTACTTTTGCAACAGCTGGAGGCACACTGGTTCAGTTAGTTTCTGTTACCTAACTCAGTATTTTCCAACCAGTGCGCCTCCAGCTGTTGCAAAACTAAAACTCCCAGCATGTACTGATCGCCGAAGGGCATGCTGGGAAATGTAGTTATGCAACAGCTGGAGGTAGGCAACTACAACTCTTAGCATGCTGAGACAGCTGTTTGGGCATGCCGATATTTGCAGTTTTGCAACATCTGGACAGCTACAGTTTAGAGACCACTGCACAGTGATCTCCAAACTGTGACCCTCCAGATGTTGCAAAACTACAAATCCCAGCATGCCCAGACAGCTGTCTGGGCATGCTGGGAGTTGTAGTTTTGCAACATCTGGAGGGTCACAGTTTGTAGATCACTATATAGTGGTCTCAAACTGTAGCCCTCCAGATGTTGCTAAGCAACTCACCGGCTTCCGTAGGATACAGGGAGCCAGCTGCATGACATCGCCGCCCGTCGATCTCCACCGTTGATCGACACCTCCGCCGCCATGGATGGGTAAGTGGACTTCGTCCCCGGTCCTCTGTCATTTTCCCGTTCTGCCCCGCCTATTGTGGGTGGGCAAAATGGGGAAACCGAAAGTTAACCCCGCCCCTGATCTGCTATTGATCATCGCGTCTATACGACCAATAGCAGGGATAGGAGGGGTGGCATCCCTGCCACCTCACTCCTATCCCTTCAGGGGGATCGTAAGTGTCTTAGACAACCTCGATCCCCCTGATTTTCCAGGTTACCGGGTCACCATAGACCCGTATGACCCGGAATTGCGCAAATCGCAGGCGTGAATTCATCTGCGATTTGCTGCGATTGCCGACATGGGGGGGGGGGGTCTGAAGACCCCCCTGGGCATTTGCACAGGATGCCTACTGAATTTTTTCAGCAGGCATCCCGGTCAGATCCCCGCCTGGTGCGCGGCGGGGACCTGAATTCCCCATGACGTACGCGTACGTCATGGGTCCGTAACAGGGTGTTATGACGTACGCGTACGTCAAGGGTCCTTAACGGGTTAACTGCCCAGTCATAGCTCACATCCAGCCATGTCTCACTTATCCCCACTATATCATAGTCTTCCTCCAGCATTAATAGTTCCAGTTCCTCCATCTTATTATTGAGGCTTCTGGCATTATTCACTAATATAATATAATGTACAGTACATACCAAAAGTTTGGACACACCTTCTCATTCAGAGTTTTCTTTATTTTCATGACTATGAAAATTGTAGATTCACACTGAAGGCATCAAAACTATGAATTAACACGTGGAATTGTATACATAACAAAAAAGTGTGAAACAAAAGAAAATATGTCATATTCTAGGTTCTTCAAAGTAGCCACCTTTTGCTTTGATTACTGCATACTCATTCTCTTGATGAGCTTCAAGAGGTAGTCACCTGAAATGGTCTTCCAACAGTCTTGAAGGAGTTCCCAGAGATGCTTAGCACTTGTTGGCCCCTTTGCCTTCACTCTGCGGTCCAGCTCACCCCTAACCATCACTCTCCTTTTTGGTCAAATAGCCCTTACACAGCCTGGAGGTGTGTTTGGGGTCATTGTCCTATAGAAAAATAAATGATGGTCCAACTAAATGCAAACTGGATGGAATAGCATGCCGCTGCAAGATTCTGTGGTAGCCATGCTGGTTCAGTATGCCTTCAATTTTGAATAAATACCCAACAGTGTCGCCAGCAAAGCACCCCCACACCATCACACCTCCTCCACACCAGCACACCTGTGAAGTGAAAACCATTTCAGGTGACTACCTCTTGAAGCTCAACAAGAGAATTACAAGAGTGTGCAAAGCAGTAATAAAAGCAAAAGGTGGCTACTTTGAAGAACCTAGAATAGGACATATTTTCAGTTGTTTCACACTTTTTTGTTATGTATATAATTCCACATGTGTTAATTCATAGTTTTGATGCCTTCAGTGTGAATCTACAATTTTCATAGTCATGAAAATAAAGAAAACTCAGAATGAGAAGGAGTGTCCAAACTTTTGATCTGTACTGTATATACCTCACGGGGAAGATCAGTTCTCCTAATACATCTTTTTAGCCTGAAAGAGCAATCTTATCTATGTACAATGGAAACACTTTTATATTTTCTTAGATGATGTGTTATGATATGTTATAAATATGCAAATCATGCATATGATAATGTTCCAAACTTCCAATTAATTCTTTTTTTAAACCTTTAATTTACTGTATATCTGGTAAATCATCTAGCAACCTTTCATCCCACTTCTGTGTAATAAACAAGCCTCACTTTGTGAAAGCTCAACTGTGATGAAAGCCACAAAGGTCACCCACACATTAAAGCTGCATTCTAATCTTATCCCACCGCATATTCATCTAAAAAACGAAATATCTTCTGTCAACTATTCGCTTCATTTGAAAAATTTGAAAAAACTTGATTTGCAAACTGCTCGTAAACAGTAAAGATAAAATATACATTACATTTATAAATGACAATTCTATGTGAGCCTACAATAGTGCTTGATAATAAAGGTCTTGTCTTAAAGGGGTATTCCGGGAATTGTTTTTTATTTGACTATGCTACAGGGGCTGTAAAGTTAGTGTAGTTCATAATATAGTGCCTGTACCTGTGTGTGACAGTTTTCTCACAATTCTTATGTGATTTTCACCCCAAGGTTTATTTTTAACAGCATACAAAATAACTGATGTCTCTGAATTTTTCCCAGCTTGCAATGCGGTCGAGACCTGACTCACTAGTCAGCTGATGACAGGAAGCCTGTCTGCTTCAATGGGTGGAAGGATCAATCTGCAAGTAATGCAACAGCTGTAGGCATCCTGATTGAAAACCACAGGTCTGCAGCTCATTTATGTTTCAATGGGTGGGGTGGCTGATGTGTGGGAAGGAGGAAAATGGTATCATGGGATTTGTAGGCAAAAAAGAAAACTGAAAACAGGAAATACAAGTTCAGAGAAAGCTAGCCACAGTGTTATGGTAGTCTCACAACATAGCCATTTAGCCCAAGACAAGCGCAGATCCTTCCTAAGCATGTCCATTACTGTCTGCCAGGTATGTATTAAAATCGCCTTATGCTCGATAACCCCTTTAAATCCTTAACCCCTTCCCGCAGAATTACTTATATAAACGTCAGGTTATGCAGCTAGTTCGTGCATCCTGAGGTTTATATAAGTCAATCAGTTAACCTGGCGATGCGCAGCATCGCACGGGTTAACAGGCAGAAGTCCCACTGTTACCGGCGGTAGGCAAGTTCTGCCACACACCCCAGGACCATCTGTGAATGGTCCTGGTCAGCAATCACTGTGATTGGTCCCTGTGGACCAATCACAGTGTCTCAGCTGACTGGGGGGGGTGAAAGTTGAGATCCCCCGCTCTGCCTGCCCCTAGAAGTCCGGGCAGAGCAGGGAAAGAGGACCCCAAGAGCTGCGGGGGCCAATGTTGTGGGCGAGACAGGACCAGCCAGGACCAGCAGCAGGCAGCGGGAAGCGGGGACAGGCGGCAGGCAAGTGGAGGAGGCAGCATCGGCATCAGACGCAGCAGTGAAGATCACTGTAAACTGATCTTCACTGCTGCTTCTAGGAGTTTCAAAACTACAACTCTCAGCATGCCCAGACAGCCTTTGGTTGTCCCGGTATGCTGGGAGTTCTTGTTTTGAAACATATGGAGGGCCACAGTTTGGAGACCACTGTGCAGTGGTCTCCAATCTGTGCTCTTCCAGATGTTGCAAAACTACAACTCTCAGCATGCCCAGACAGACCAGGCATGCTGGGAGTTGTAGTTCTGTAACATCTGGCACTTCAGATGTTGCCAAACTACAACTCCCAGCATGCCTGGGCAGTCTGGGCATGCTTGGAGTTGAAGTTTTGCAACATCTGGAGGGCTACAGTTTGGACACCACTACACAGTGGTTTCCAAACTGTTCTCCTCCAGTTGCTGCAAAACTACAACTCCCAGCATGCCCTTCGGCTGTCTGGGCATGTTGGGAGTCATAGTTTTGCAACAACGGGAAGTGCACTGGTTGGGAAGCACTGAGTTAAGTAACAAACTCTCAGTGTTTTGCAACCAGTGTGCCTTCAGCTGTTCCATAACTACATCCCTCAGCATGCACGGACAGCCAAAGGGCATGCTGGAAGTTGTAGTGGTATGCCTCCAGCTGTTGCATAACTACAAGTCCCACTGCATGCTGAGAGTTGTAGTTTTGCAACAGCTGGAGGTTTGCCCCCCCCCACCCATGTAAATCACACGGGCGGGGGTTTACAGCGAGTCTCTCACTGCAAGTTCTAGATGCAGCTAATTTTCCGCTGCAGCTCAAACTCCCAGAGGGAAACTCGCTGTGAGCCCCCATGTGAATGTACCCTAAAAACACTGCACTACACAAAATAAAGGGTAAAACACTACATATACACATACCCCTACACAGTCCCCTCCCCCCAATCCCTCGCCAATAAAAATGAAAAACATCTGGTACGGCACTGTTTCAAAAACAGAGCCTCCAGCTGTTGCAAAACAACAACTCCCAGTATTGCAGCACAGCCATTGACTGTCCAGGCATGCTGCGAGTTTCGCAACAGCTGGAGGCACCTGGTTTGGGATTCACTGGCCTAGAATACCCCTATGCCCACCCCTATGCAAATCTTTAATTTAATCCTCAAATACGCATGGCGCTCTCTCACTTCGGAGCCCTGTCGTATTTCAAGGCAACGGTTTAGGGCCACATATGGGGTATTTCTGTACTCGGGAGAAATTGCCTAACAAATTTTGGGGGCTTTTTCTCCTTTTATCCCTTATGAAAAGGTAAAGTTGGGGTCTACTTAAGCATGTTATTGTAAAAATTTTTTATTTTTTACACTAACTTGCTGGTGTTGCCCCATACTTTTCACAAGAGGTAAAAGGAAAAAAAAAAAAAAGACCCACAAAATTTGTAACACAATTTCTCCTGAGTATGGAAATACCTAATATGTTGACGTAAAATGCTCTGCGGGTGCACAACAAGGCTCAGGAGTGAGAGCGCCATGTACATTTGAGGTGATTTGCACCGGGGTGGCTGATCTTTACAGCGGTTCTGACATAAGCACAAAACATTTTTTGGAAACTACACCCCTTAAGGAACATAACAAGGGTTATAGTAACTACCCACAGATGTTTGAAGAATTTTCATTAAGGTTGGACATGAAAATGACATTTTTTTATTTTTCACTAAAATGCTGGTGTTATTACAAATTTTTCATTTTCACAAGTGGTAATAGAAGAAATGGTGTTAAAAATGATGGGAGGCTTTTTTCCTGAGTACGGAAATACCCAATATGTGGACGTAAAATGGTCTGCGGGCGCACAACAAGGCTCAGGAGTGAAAGCGCCATGTACATTTGAGGGGATTTGCACAGGGGTGGCTGATCGTTACAGTGGTTCTGACATAAGCACAAACATTTTTTGGGAAACTACACCCCTTAAGGAACATAACAAGTGGTATAGTAACTACCCACAGATGTTTGAAAAATGTTCATTGAGGTTGGAAGTGAAAATGAATTTTTTTTATTTTCCACTAAAATGCCGGAGTTATCAAAAAATGTTCATTTTCACAAGGGGTAATACAAGAAATGGTGTTAAAAATTATGGGAGGCTTTTTTCCTGAGTAAGGAAATACCCCATGTGTAGATGTAAAGTGCTCTGCTGGAGCACTACAGGGCTCAGAAGAGAAGAAGCACCATTGGGCTTTTGGAGAGAGAATTTGGCTGGAATTGAAGGCCATGTGCCATGAAGGCCATGTGCGTTTACAAAGCCCCCATAGTGCCAGAACAGTGGAACCCCAACATGTAACCCCAACTACACCTCTCACAGAATGTAATAAGTAATAAGGGGTGCAATGAGCATTTACACCCCACAGGTGTCTGACAGATTTTTGGAACAGTGATCCGTGAAAATAAAAAATGTAATTTTTCATTTGCACAACCCATTGTTCCAAAGATCTGTCAAACGCCAGTGGGGTGTAAATGCTCACTGCACCTCTTATTACATTCCATGAGGGGTTTAGTTTCCAAAATGGGGTCACATTTGGGGGGGGGTCCACTGTTGTGGTAGCATGGGGGCTTTGTAAATGCACATGGCCCCCAACTAATTCTCTCTCCAAAAGCTCAATGGCGCACCTTCTCTTCTGAGCATTGTAGTTCACCCACAGAGCACTTTACATCAGCACATGGAGTATTTCCATACTCAGAAGAAATTTTGGGGGGGGGGGGCATTTTCTCCAATAACCTCTTGTAAAAACTGTAAATTTGGGGGGGAAAAAGCATTTTAGTGAAAACATTTTTTATTTACACATCTGACATTAACGAAAAGTCGTCAAACACCTGTGGGGTGTTAAGGCTCATTGTACCCCTAGTTACATGCCTTGAGGGGTGTAGTTTCCAAAATAGTATGTCATGTAGGTTTTTTTTTTTTTGTTTTTTTTTGCTGTTCTGGCACCATAGGGGATTCCTAAATGGGACATGCCCCCTAAAAAACATTTCAGCAAAATCCACTCCCCAAAATCCCATTGTTGCTCCTTCCCTTCTGAGCCCTCTACTGCACCCACAGAGCACTTTACATCCACATATGAGGTATTTCCTTACATGAGAAAATTTGGGTTACACATTGGGGAGCATTTTCTCCCTTTACCCCTTGTAAAAATTAAAAATCTGGGTCTACAAGAACATGAGAGTGTAAAAAATTGAGATTTAGAATTTTCTCCTTCAATTTGGCTGCTATTCCTGTGAAACACCTAAAGGGTTAACAATCATTCTGAATATAATTTTGTATACTTTAAGTGCAGTTTTTATAATGGGGTAATTTTGAAAAATTTGAAAATTGCTGCTGAACTTTGAAGCCCTCTGATGTCTTCGAAAAGTAAAAACAGAGAGCTTCAAAGTTAGAAAAATGCAAAATGTTAAAATTTTTCGTGAAATTTTGCAATTTTTCACCAAGAAATGATGAAAGTATCGATGAAAATGTACCACTATGATAAAGTAGAATATGTCATGAAAAAACTTTCTCGGAATCAAATTCATTAGTCAAAATATCCCAAAGTTATTAATGCTTAAAGTGACAGTGGTCAGATGTGCAAAAAATGTTCTGGTCCTTAACCCCTTAAGGACCAATACAAATAAACCTGTACGCCCCTGAAAGACCAGGCCTGTTTTTTCAAATCGGGGATGTCTGTCTTTATTAGAGAATAACTGTGGTAACGTTTTACCAATCACGATAATTCTGACATTGTTTTTTTGTCACAAGTTGTCCTTCATGTACATAGTAAAAGTAAGCCGATATCATTTGTTGTTTTTTTTAACAATGTAAAAAATCATGAAATTTTTTCCAAAAATTACGATTTTTTTGCTATTTTAACACTAATAGGTTGCATATATTTATACATACTGACCAAATAGTTTATGAAACTTATACTTTCAGATGTCTACTTTATTTTGACGCCATTTTTTGTTTTTAATTAACATTTTAAATTAGTTAGAAGCCTAACAATTTAACTTGAAATTTTGAAAATTTGAAAAGTACATCTTTTTTTATGTGCTATGCAAGGTTTGCAGAAATTAAAAGGTAGTAGAACATAGGAACACCCCCCCCAAATGACCCCATTTTAAAAACTAGACCCCTTAAGGTATTCGCTAGGGGGTACAGTGAGTATTTTAACACCATAGTTTTTTGGCAGGAATTATTACAAATTCAGTGTTAAAAATTCGAAATTTGCAATTTTTCACAAATGCATCATTTGGGGGGCATATTTTTGTACATCACTTCTGATATTGAAATAAATGCCCCCTATATTTTATTTAGCTGCTTGTCCCATGTTCGGAAATACCCCCGCTTTGGCCATATATGGTTCCTTGGCCGCGTGGTAGGACTCAGAAGGAGAGGAACGCGATTTGGCTTTCAGGGCAGAACAGTACCCCCACCCCCACAAGTGACCCCATTTATATACCGCACCCCTACAAGTTATTGGCTGGACCAGGGACCTTTCTGATTGGTCCTTGGTGGGCTGGCAGTATAACGCGTCTGTCTGTGACAGTTAAGGCTCCTTATGGATATATCCGCCATGTTGTGGAATAAGCACCCGCTCATGGTGAATATATCCATCACTGCTGCGGCTGGGTAGCTCAGTGTGTCCGCTCATGACTGCCGGCGGGAAATCCGCCGCTATGAGTGGACACACAAAGCTACCCAGCCGCAGCAGAGAGCTCATTACCGTGACTGCTGCATAATGTGTAGGATCACATGGTGGACATCCGCAGCATATTACATGCTGCGGATGTCCGCCAATGCGATCCTACACATTATGCATTTTTTTTAATTAGATTCATTTAATAAATGTATTTTTAATATTTTTTTTTTACACTTTTATTAAATTTTTATTTATTTTTACACTTTTATTTTCTTTATTTATTTATTTTTACACTTTTTAATGCTTTGGAATACTTAGTATTCCAAAGCATTGCAGTTATATACTGCCTGCCAGTTTTCACTAGCAGGCAGCATATTAGGACATGCCTCTGGCACGTCCTTTCAGGCAATACCCAGGGCAGACCTGGGGGTCTTTGTAGGACCCCCGGCTGCCCAGGTATGCAGCAGCACCCCGCGATGCTACGGGGTGCTGCAGGAAAGACAGAGGGAGCCCCCTCCCTCTGTCAGAACTCCTTACAGCGCGCGGTCACTTCTGACCGCGGCTGTAAGGGTTAAACTGTCGGGAGTGAAGTGAACTTCACTCCAGGCAGTGCGGCAGGTCCCGGCCAGCCACGGCCACACATAGCACCCCGCGATCGCGATGTGGGGTGCTGCAGAGGAGACAGAGGGAGCCCCCTCCCTCTGTCATAACACTTACAGCCCGCGGTCACTTCCGACCGCGGCTGTAAGGGTTAAAACTGCCGGGACCGAAGTTTACTTCGGTCCTGGCAGTGCAGCAGGGTCCCGGCTGTGTGACGAGTATAGACGTCCAGGTGCGGGAACGGCCGCCAACCTGGACGTCTATACTCGTCCGTGGTCGTTATCGGGTTAAGGTCAAAATGGGCTTGGTCCTTAAGGGGTTAAAGGAGTACTCCGGTACTTAGACATCTTGTCCCCTATCCTTTGGATAGGGGATAAGATGCCTGATCACGGGAGTCCGCCACTGGGGACCCCCGGGATCTTGCACGCGGCACCCCGTTTGTAATCAGTCCCCGGAGCGTGTTCACTCCGGGTCTGATTACCGGCGACCACACGGCCGGCGGCGTGTGACGTCACGCCTCCGCCCCAGTGTGACATCAAGCTCCGCCCCTCAATGCAAGCTTACGGGAGGGGGCGTGACAGCTATCACGCCCCCTCCTGTAGGCTTGCATTGAGGGGCGGAGCGTGACGTCACACAGGGGCGGAGGCGTGACGTCAAACGCCGCCGGTCGAGTGGTCGCCGGTAATCAGACCCGGAGCGAACACGCTTCGGGGACTGATTACAAACGGGGTGTCGCGTGCAAGATCTCGGGGGTCCCCAGCGGCGGGACTCCTGCGATCAGGCATCTTATCCCCTATCCTTTGGATAGGGGATAAGATGTCTAAGCACCGGAGAACCCCTTTAATGACGTGTCGATTTTTTGCTGTTGTTGCAGGACCAATTGAACTTTGTAATGACATCATTCAACAAAAATAATTGTGGGGGGGGGGGGATGGAGGTAGGTCCGTCCAATTATAACGATACCCAGTTTATATAGGTTTTGCTTTATTTTCTACTAAAACAAATTATAATGTTTTGTTATGAGTATGAGAAAATGTGTATAATTTAAATTGTGACCTCTTCTGACCCCTACAACTCTTTTATTTGATCATATATGGGGCTGTGTATGGGCTTCTTTTTTTGTTCTTTTTTTATTACCTGCAATCGGATTGCCAACACTGTTCAATGCCGTGCTGAAGGACAGCATTGATCAGTGTTATTGTCACTCTTCCCTAGCCTGCAGAACAAGGCTAGAACAGCAGAGCACCATCAGGATGGCATGGAGGTAGGTAGGGACCCTCCATGCATGCATATTCATTGGGGGCAGTCTTTACGTAGCATCTACATACAAGTCCCAGATCGATGTCATGTCGTGTGTGGATCACTGGGTGACCCTTTAATTTCATAATCAATTTAATCATTAAAGGGGTATTCCAGGCCAAAACTTTTTTTTATATATCAACTGGCTCCGGAAAGTTAAACAGATAAGTTAAAAAAATCTTAATCCTTCCAATACTTATTAGCTTCTGAAGTTGAGTTGTTGTTTTCTGTCTAACTGCTCTCTGATTACTCACGTCCCGGGAGCTGTGCAGTTCCTATGGGGATATTTTCCCATCATGCACAGCTCCCGGGACGTGAAATCATCATTGAGCAGTTAGACAGAAAACTTCAGAAGCTAATAACTATTGGAAGGATTAAGATTTTTTAATAGAAGTAATTTACAAATCTGTTTAACTTTCCGGAGCCAGTTATATATGAAAAAAATATTTATATATATATATATATATATATATATATATATATATATATATATATATATATATATGTGTAAAGGTTTTGCCTGGATAACCCCTTTAAAACAAACCTGTCATCAGAAAATATTTAAACCAAGGAAAGAGAAGACATAATACCTCTTATAATACTGTGCCTGCCCATGTCCCAGGGAGCTTATCTCAATCCCACAATGCTTAGAAAATAAACTTTTAGGGTAGCTGTGTATACACAATGTGTGACACTACCCTTCATCTGTCTCAGCTGTATGCTAATGCTCATAACTAGTCATGGAGGTCAGCAGCTCCCGAGAACCTTTCACAGTTTGCTGTAGTCACACCAACTGAGATATGACGACAAACCAGAAGGGCCCTTGTCATCCACTGTGCATGCTCAGAGTTCTGGGGAAAGGTAGTGGATGATGTGTAAACACAGTTGAAAGCTAATTTGGCTGATAATGGCCTTTGCGGGGGGGGGGGGGGGGTGTAGCTAGGCAGCAGCGCTTGTTCTCTGCTCAGAAAGCAGAGCGCTCACCTGAATATCCGCCTGCAGTATGTGGCAGGATTATATTCAGGGGCACAGTGTGTGGCAGAATTATATTCAGGGGGAGCAGTAGGTGGCAGTTTTATATTCGGGGGGTACAGTAGGTGGCAGTATTATATACAGTGGGTGCAGTGGGTGGCAGTATTATATTCAAGGGGTACAGTGGATTGTAATTTTATATTCAGGGGATAAAGTGGGTGGCAGTATTATATTCAAGGGGTACAGTGGATGGTAGTTTTATATTCAGGGGGTGCAGTGGGTGGCAGTATTATATTCAAGGGGTACAGTGGATGGTAATTTTATATTCAGGGGATACAGTGTGTCGCAGTATTATATTCAGGGGAACAATGGGTGGCATTATTATATTCAATGGGTACAGTGGATGGTAATTTTATATTCAGGGACACAGTGGTTGGCAGTATTATATTCAGGGGGTACAGTATTTAGCAGAATTATAATGATTATTGTCTTCATACAGAGGATGAGGATCTACTGACAAAGTGAGAGCCTATGGTGTCCGGGCGTGAGATTCTGCAGAGAAGATGGAACTGGAAGAAGTCCTGATGTCTGGACCAGATGAAGAAGGAAAGAAAGGACAACAGAGAAGACGTCACTCAGGTCATTCATATCATTGTGTATTCTCCTGACTGTCCCATCAGCTGGAGTCACTTGTAGGTTCTGCAGTGATGATGAGTGACGCTGTACCCTAATCTGTGGCTCTCCATCTGTTGAAAAACTACAACTCCTATAATGCCTGAGGCTCTCCAGACATGATGGGTGTTATAGCTTTACAACAGCTGATTGATGATTAGGTGATTGGTGGGGGTCCCAGCAGTTGGACCCCCACCAGAAAAATGGGCTTCTTGTTCTTCGATGCCTGTTTTGTCTATCTGGCCCTGCCTGTTAGTCACTTATATATTTGTGTATTCTCCTGACTGTCTCATCAGTGCTGTAGTCACTGATATCTTTGTGCAGTCGAGTAAGGGGTCGTCCGGGATTGGGTAAGAGGGTCTTCAGGTGGTAGGGGGGCCCAGGGCAATTTTTCACACTGGGGCCCCGTAGTTTCTAGTTACACCCCTGACTATTAATATACATAAGTATGCACAGAGGGCACTAATAAAAGTAAGTGACCACTCATTGGGTTTAGTGCTGGTGAACCAGCTGTCAGATTTTCTTGTTAGTCTTAGATACTTTTGCTTCACAATCACAGTGCTTGCGGTTGACCATAGCAGATCAGATATTCCTTTCAATGACTTATGTCATAGGTGGCCTCATAATCAGTGGCACATTTAAAATGTCTGATTTCATGCTAATGTTTGCAATGGATGTGACTAAAACACCTGCCCACAAACCTTAATCCATAGAGATAATTTCGCAAATATTATATAGAAGCATATTTAGCAAAGATAGGTCCATTTCTAAATGTAGTTCTGTGATTGCCCAGTATGGGATGGTGTTTTCCCCGTACCTTTCCTGCCCTGTCAGGCAGTGTCCCTCAGTGTCCCCATGGCCCCCTGCAGTTGTTTCCCCCATGTAAATATGTTGTGTATTATATTGTGTGTTGTATCTTTAATAAATGTACATGTGATTGTTACCCGGGAGGTACTAGTGACCAGCTGAACCCAAAGGTGACCTATGGGCTCCTTGCTAGTCTCCCCCATATAAACCCTGGGTGGAGCTAGCTTCTCTCTCTTGTTCCTGAGGTCCAGTGGAGTCAAGTCGTCTTAGTGTGTGTGTCCAGAACATTGGAGGCCTTAATTCAAGCCCTGCAGCTACAAGTCAAGTCCTGCAGCCACAAGTCAAGTACAAAGTAAGCTAAAGTCATAGTCCTGTCAGTCAAGTAAAGACTTCTGTCTATCCAGCGTGGCCTGCACGAAATTCTCCTGTCTACTACAAGTCCCAGCAAACCTGCGAGGCCTCTGTGTCACTGGTCACTCACCTTCTTGGGCACTAGCTGTGCTGCATAGACTGTAACAACTGTCTACCCTCAGTAAAGCTACCGTTGTCCGTAACTTGGCGTCAGTGTCTTCATTGCCCCCGTGCCTAGCCCAGGATCCAGCGGTATACCATCATCATGTGGTTAAGGCTAAACCATGCCCTATAGTCATGAACACAAGGGGTAAATACCATCTGCCCCTAGGGCAACAACATCTGCCCTGCACCACACACCCCACCATTACCACAACTTTTGGCATCACAAACAGGATGGGTGTGTGTCTTATGCCACAAGTCCTCCTTCCTAGTCTGAACTGTGTCAGATATTGTCTACAAGAAAACCGCATGACGGTGCTCATAAAGTTTTCACCAGAAAGTGTACAGGAATTTGTCTCTGGAGAGTGTTTTACTCATGGCGCTTGGGAAATAGAGGGGGAGGTGAAGAAAAGACCTAAAAGGGTTAATTTGGTCCAGTGTTTCCCGCACGCGCGAGCGGTCACAGCTCATCCCCTTCAGTCCCCAGCAGTGGCATTTCTTCAGCACAGCGAGGAGGAACCAAAGAGCCGCCCTATGTTGCACAGGCAGGTAGAACAAAAAGACCCCAATAGGCGCTGCAGATTCCCACGAAGTAAACCAAACCAGAGATGAAGTGGTAATAGTGCAAAACACTGGAAGGTTTATTGTAGTAAAAACAATAAAATACAGATTACGCGTTTCGGGGGAGCCACCCCCTTCTTCAGATCAGAGTATGTACAACAAGATGCAGACAGGGTTTAACCCCTTAAGGACCAGGCCATTTTATACCTTAAGGACCGGAGCGTTTTTTGCAATTCTGACCACTGTCACTTTAAACATTAATAACTCTGGAATGCTTTTAGTTATCATTCTGATTCCGAGATTGTTTTTTCGTGACATATTCTACTTTAACTTAGTGGTAAAATTTTATGGTAACTTGCATCCTTTCTTGGTGAAAAATCCCAAAATTTGATGAAAAAAATGAAAATTTTGCATTTTTCTAACTTTGAAGCTCTCTGCTTGTAAGGAAAATGGATATTCAAAATATATTTTTTTTGGGTTCACATATACAATATGTCTACTTTATGTTTGCATCATAAAATTTATGAGTTTTTACTTTTGGAAGACACCAGAGGGCTTCAAAGTTCAGTAGCAATTTTGAAATTTTTCACAAAATTTTCAAACTCACTATTTTTCAGGGACCAGTTCAGTTTTGAAGTGGATTTGAAGGGTCTTCATATTAGAAATACCCCATAAAAGACCCCATTATAAAAACTACACCCCCTAAAGTATTCAAAAAAACATTCAGTAAGTGTATTAACCCTTTAGGTGTTTCACAGGAATAGCAGCAAAGTGAAGGAGAAAATTCAAAATCTTCATTTTTTACACTCGCATGTTCTTGTAGACCCAATTTTTGAATTTTTGCAAGGGGTAAAAAGGAGAAAATTTTTACTTGTATTTGAAACCCAATTTCTCTCGAGTAAGCACATACCTCATATGTCTATGTTAATTGTTCGGCGGGCGCAGTAGAGGGCTCAGAAGGGAAGGAGCGACAAATGGTTTTTGGGGGGCATGCCGCATTTAGGAAGCCCCTACGGTGCCAGGACAGCAAAAAAAAAAACACATGGCATACCATTTTGGAAACTAGACCCCTCAGGGAACGTAACAAGGGGTAAAGTGAACCTTAATACCCTACAGGTGATTCACGACTTTTGCATATGTAAAAAAAATATATATTTTTTTTACCTAAAATGCTTGGTTTCCCAAAAATTTTACATTTTTTAAAAGGGTAATAGCAGAAAATACCCCCCAAAATTTGAAGCCCAATTTCTCCTGATACAGAAAACACCTCGCATGGGGGTGAAAAGTGCTCTGCTGGTGCACTACAGGTCTCAGAAGAGAAGGAGTCACATTTGGCTTTTTGAAAGCAAATTTTGCTCTGGGGGCATGCCGCATTTAGGAAGCCCCTATGGTGCCAGAACAGCAAAAAAAAACCACATGGCATACCATTTTGGAAACAAGACCCCTCGGGGAACGTAACAAGGGGTAAAGTGAACCTTAATACCCTACAGGTGATTCACGACTTTTGCATATGTAAAAAAAATATATATTTTTTTTACCTAAAATGCTTGGTTTCCCAAAAATTTTACATTTTTTAAAAGGGTAATAGCAGAAAATACCCCCCAAAATTTGAAGCCCAATTTCTCCCGATACAGAAAACACCTCGCATGGGGGTGAAAAGTGCTCTGCTGGTGCACTACAGGTCTCAGAAGAGAAGGAGTCACATTTGGCTTTTTGAAAGCAAATTTTGCTCTGGGGGCATGCCGCATTTAGGAAGCCCCTATGGTGCCAGAACAGCAAAAAAAAAAACACATGGCATACCATTTTGGAAACTAGACCCCTCGGGGAACGTAACAAGGGGTAACGTGAACCTTAATGCCCTACAGGTGTTTCACGACTTTTGCATATGTAAAAAAAAAGATTTTTTTTTTTACCTAAAATGCTTGTTTTCCCAAAATGTTTACATTTTTAAAAAGGGTAATAGCGGAAAATACCCCCCAAAATTTGAAGCCCAATTTCTCCCGATTCAGAAAACACCCCATATGGGGGTGAAAAGTGCTCTGCTGGCGCACTACAGGTCTCAGAAGAGAAGGAGTAACATTTGGCTTTTTGAAAGCAAATTTTGCTCTGGGGGCATGCCGCATTTAGGAAGCCCCTATGGTGCCAGAACAGCAAAAAAAAAACACATGGCATACCATTTTGGAAACTAGACCCCTCGGGGAACGTAACAAGGGGTAATTTGAACCTTAATACATTACAGGTGTTTCACGACTTTTGCATATGTAAAAAAATATATATTTTTTTTACCTAAAATGCTTGTTTTCCCAAAAATTTTACATTTTTTAAAAGGGTAATAGCAGAAAATACCCCCCAAAATTTGAAGCCCAATTTCTCCCGAGTACGGCGATACCCCATATGTGGCCCTAAACTGTTGCCTTGAAATACGACAGGGCTCCAAAGTGAGAGCGCCATGCGCATTTGAGGCCTAAATTAGGGACTTGCATAGGGGTGGACATAGGGGTATTCTACGCCAGTGATTCCCAAACAGGGTGCCTCCAGCTGTTGTAAAACTCCCAGCATGCCTGGACAGTCAACGGCTATCTGGCAATACTGGGAGTAGTTGTTTTGCAACAGCTGGAGGCTCCGTTTTGGAAACAGTGGCGTACCAGACGTTTTTCATTTTTATTGGGGAGGGGGGTTGTATAGGGGTATGTGTATATGTAGTGTTTTTTTACTTTTTATTTTATTTTGTGTTAGTGTAGTGTAGTGTTTTTAGGGTACAGTCGCACAGGCGGGGGTTCACAGTAGTTTCTCGCTGGCAATTTGAGCTGCAGCAGAAAGTTTGCGGCAGCTCAAATTTGCAGCCAGATACTTACTGTAATCCTCCGCCCATGTGAGTGTACCCTGTACATTCACATTGGGGGGGGGGGGGGAATCCAGCTGCTGCAAAACTACAACTCCCAGCATGTACGGTCTATCAGTGCATGCTGGGAGTTGTAGTTTTGCAACCGCTGGAGGCTCCATTTTGGAAACAGTGGCGTACCAGGCGTTTTTCATTTTTATTGGGGAGGGGAGGGGGGCTGTGTAGGGGTATGTGGATATGTAGTGTTTTTTACTTTTAATTTTATTGTGTGTTAGTGTAGTGTTTTTAGGGTACAGTCACACGGGCGGGGGGGTTCACAGTAGTTTCTCGCTGGCAGTTTGAGCTGCGGCAGGAATTTTGCCGCACCTCAAACTTGCAGCCGGATACTTACTGTAATCCTCCGCTCATGTGAGTGTACCCTGTACATTCACATTGGGGGGGGGGGAGCATCCAGCTGTTGCAAAACTACAACTCCCAGCATGTACGGTCTATCAGTGCATGCTGGGAGTTGTAGTTTTGCAACAGCTGGAGGCACACTGGTTGTGAAACACCGAGTTTGGTAACAAACTCAGTGTTTTGCAACCAGTGTGCCTTCAGCTGTTGCAAAAGCTACAACCCCCAGCATGTACGGACAGCAGAAGGGCATGCTGGGTGTTGTAGTTATGCAACAGCTGGAGGCATACTACATTGGCTGGGGATGCTGGGGATTGTAGTTATGCAACAGCTGGAGACACACTGGTTTGCTACTTAACTCAGTGTGCCTTCAGCTGTTGCAAAACTACAACTCTCAGCAGTCACCGACAGCCAACGGGCATGCTGGGAGTTGTAGTTATGCAACCGCCAGATGCACCACTACAACTCCCAGCATGCACTTTAGCTGATTGTGCAAGCTGGGAGTTGTAGTTACACAACAGCTGAAGGTACACTTTTCCATAGAAAGAATGTGCCTCCAGCTGTTGCAAAACTACAAGTCCCAGCATGCCCATAAGGGCATGCTGGGAGTTGTGGTGGTCTGTCTCCTGCTGTTGCATAACTACAGCTCCCAGCATGCCCTTTTTGCATGCTGGGAGCTGTTGCTAAGCAACGGCAGGAGGCTGTCACTCACCTCCAACGATCCAGCCGCACAGGTCAGTCCCTCGTCGTCTCCGCCGCCGCCGCTGCTCCTGGGGCCCAGATCCCAACAGGCGCGCCGGGGATCGGGGTCCCCAGCACCCGGGGTCGTCTTCCCGCACCCGCTCACGTCCTCCGGAAGAGGGGCGGAGCGGGTTGCGGGAGTGACACCCGCAGCAGGCGCCCTGATTGGTCGGCCGGTAATCCGGCCGACGAATCAGGGCGATCGTGAGGTGGCACCAGTGCCACCTCACCCCTGCTGGCTCTGGCTGATCGGGGCCGTCTCTGACGGCCCCGATCAGCCAATAATTCCGGGTCATCGGGTCACTGGAGACCCGATTGACCCGGAATCCGCCGCAGATCGCTGGACTGAATTGTCCAGCGATCTGCGGCCGTCGCCGACATGGGGGGTCATAATGACCCCCCTGGGCGATATGCCCCGATGCCTGCTGAACGATTTCAGCAGGCATCGGGGACCGGCTCCGCTCCAGATGGTTGCGGGGGGCCGGTAAAACACATGACGTTCTCATACGTCATGTGTCCTTAAGGACTCGGAAATGGAGACGTATGAGAACGTCATGTGTCCTTAAGGGGTTAAATACATGGAGACTAAGTGCAAACCACTTAAGTGGGAGGAGCTAGTCCTACATGCATCACATGGTACATTGTGTGAAAATATACAAATAAACACAAAAAACAGAAATGAGCAATTGATAACTTAAATTTAATGACAGTGAAAAAAGATTGCTGTCCCTTCCGTCATGTTACTAACAGGAAAATATACAAAAACATCAAATAAGTACATAAAAGAAAGAATGACAGCATCCGGACTGTAGAATATAAACATCCGGGCTGTACTTCATACACCGCTCCCGACAGTATCCGGAATGAGGAAAGTAAACATCCGGGCCGTACTGTGAACGGACTGCCGTCAGGAGCGGTATTTCATTGAGCACCGGACCAACTGGTGCAGTTGTCTGTAAGTAAACACTGCTGCCACGGACGCGTCGCTATGGAGCGCCCGTCACGTGATAACAGTGAACCAATGGACATGTGGTCACGGACGCGTCGCTAAGGAGCGTCCGTCACGTGACCACAAGGAGCCAATGAACATACAGAGATGTCGGCATGATCGTTCTAAGCTGTCAGAAGATGTTGATAAGGCTCTAACATATATAAGAAGATCAGACTGTAGCGTAAATCAATGGGGCCACAGATAGGTATGCTAAAAGAAACCAAAAAACACATGTGGTGGGCAATATACATGTGTTCCGGAAAAATGTAAATACTGAAAAATATACCTGACCTCCAAAGGTGATAAAATAAGAACATGTCAAGGTGCAAAAAGTGTGCACTCATGTAAATAAATAAATGAATGAGTGATGGTAAGATAGAAAAACATTATTATAAAAAATATTAAATATTAAATGATAGATTATATAGAACACATAGTAAATAATAAATAAAGATAGGGTTGAGTAGTGGAACATGGAATGTGATAAAACCATGGCTGCACAGTAAACTTAGCTAATAATAATAATAATAGTAATGATCAGTGTTACGCCGAGCGCTCCGGGTCCCAGCTCCTCCCCGGAGCGCTCGCTACACTTCCCTCACTGCAGCGCCCCGGTCGGTTCCACGGACCCGGGGCGCTGCGTTACCACCTCCGGCCGGGATGCGATTCGCGATGCGGGTAGCGCCCGCTCGCGATGCGCACCCCGGCTCCCGTACCTGACTCGCTCCCCGTCAGTTCTGTCCCGGCGCGCGCGGCCCCGCTCCCTAGGGCGCGCGCGCGCCGGGTCTTTGCGATTTAAAGGGCCACTGCACCGCTGATTGGTGCAGTGGTTCCAATTAGTGTTTACACCTGTGCACTTCCCTATATCACCTCACTTCCCCTTCACTCCCTCGCCGGATCTTGTTGCCCTAGTGCCAGTGAAAGCGTTCCTTGTGTGTTCCTTGCCTGTGATTCCAGACCTTCTGCCGTTGCCCCTGACTACGATCCTTGCTGCCTGCCCCGACCTTCTGCTACGTCCGACCTTGCTTCTGTCTACTCCCTTGTACCGCGCCTATCTTCAGCAGCCAGAGAGGTTGAGCCGTTGCTAGGGGATACGACCTGGTCACTACCGCCGCAGCAAGACCATCCCGCTTTGCGGCGGGCTCTGGTGAAAACCAGTAGTGACTTAGAACCGATCCTCTAGCACGGTCCACGCCAATCCCTCTCTGGCACAGAGGATCCACCACCTGCCAGCCGGCATCGTGACAGTAGATCCGGCCATGGATCCCGCTGAAGTTCCTCTGCCAGTTGTCGCTGACCTCACCACGGTGGTCGCCCAGCAGTCACAACAGATTGCGCAACAAGGCCAACAGCTGTCTCAACTGACTGTTATGCTACAACAGTTACTACCACAGCTCCAGCAATCATCTCCTCCGCCAGCTCCTGTACCTCCTCCGCAGCGAGTGGCCGCTTCTGGAATACGACTATCCTTGCCGGATAAATTTGATGGGGACTCTAAGTTTTGCCGTGGCTTTCTTTCCCAATGTTCATTACACTTGGAGATGATGTCGGACCAGTTCCCCACTGAAAGGTCTAAGGTGGCTTTCGTAGTCAGCCTGCTGTCTGGAAAAGCCCTGGCTTGGGCCACACCGCTCTGGGACCGCAATGACCCCGTCACTGCCTCTGTACACTCCTTCTTCTCGGAAATTCGAAGTGTCTTTGAGGAACCTGCCCGAGCCTCTTCTGCTGAGACTGCCCTGTTGAACCTGGTCCAGGGTAATTCTTCCGTTGGCGAGTATGCCGTACAGTTCCGTACCCTTGCTTCAGAATTATCCTGGAATAATGAGGCACTCTGCGCGACCTTTAAAAAAGGCCTATCCAGCAACATTAAAGATGTTCTGGCCGCACGAGAAATCCCTGCTAACCTACATGAACTCATCCATCTTGCCACTCGCATTGACATGCGTTTTTCCGAACGGCGTCAGGAGCTCCGCCAGGATATGGACTCTGTTCGCACGAGGCGTTTCTTCTCCCCGGCTCCTCTCTCCTCTGGTCCCCTGCAACCTGTTCCTGTGCCTCCCGCCGTGGAGGCTATGCAGGTCGACCGGTCTCGCCTGACACCCCAAGAGAGGACACGACGCCGCATGGAGAATCTCTGCCTGTACTGTGCTAGTACCGAACACTTCCTGAAGGATTGTCCTATCCGTCCTCCCCGCCTGGAAAGACGTCCGCTGACTCCGCACAAAGGTGAGACAGTCCTTGATGTCTACTCTGCTTCTCCACGTCTTACTGTGCCTGTGCGGATGTCTGCCTCTGCCTTCTCCTTCTCTGCTGTGGCCTTCTTGGACTCTGGATCTGCAGGAAATTTTATCTTGGCCTCTCTCGTCAACAGGTTCAACATCCCGGTGACCAGCCTCGCCAGACCCCTCTACATCAATTGTGTAAACAATGAAAGATTGGACTGTACTATACGTTTCCGCACGGAGCCCCTTCTAATGTGCATCGGATCTCATCACGAGAGGATTGAACTGTTGGTCCTCCCCAATTGCACTTCTGAAATCCTTCTTGGACTTCCCTGGCTTCAACTCCATTCCCCAATCCTGGATTGGTCCACTGGGGAGATCAAGAGTTGGGGGCCCTCTTGTTCCAAGGACTGCTTAAAACCGGTTCCCAGTAAACCTTGCCGTGTCCCTGTGCTTCCTCATGTAACCGGTCTCCCTAAGGCCTATATGGACTTTGCGGACGTTTTTTGCAAAAAACAAGCTGAGACTCTACCTCCTCACAGGCCTTATGATTGTCCCATTGACCTCCTCCCGGGCACTACTCCACCCCGGGGCAGAATATATCCTCTGTCCGTCCCAGAGACTCTTGCCATGTCTGAATACGTCCAAGAAAATTTAAAAAAGGGCTTTATCCGTAAATCCTCCTCTCCTGCCGGAGCCGGATTTTTCTTTGTGTCCAAAAAAGATGGCTCTCTACGTCCTTGCATTGACTACCGCGGTCTTAATAAAATCACGGTTAAGAACCGCTACCCCCTACCCCTCATCTCTGAACTCTTTGATCGTCTCCAAGGTGCCCATATTTTTACCAAACTGGACTTAAGAGGTGCTTATAATCTCATCCGCATCAGAGAGGGGGATGAATGGAAAACGGCATTTAACACCAGAGATGGACACTTTGAGTATCTGGTCATGCCCTTGGGTCTATGCAACGCCCCTGCCGTCTTCCAAGACTTTGTTAATGAAATTTTTCGTGATCTCCTATACTCCTGTGTTGTTGTATATCTGGACGATATCCTGATTTTTTCTGCCAATCTTGAAGAACACCGCCAGCATGTCCGTATGGTTCTTCAGAGACTTCGTGATAATCAACTCTATGCCAAAATAGAGAAATGTCTGTTTGAATGCCAATCTCTTCCTTTTCTAGGATACTTGGTCTCTGGCCAGGGACTACAAATGGACCCAGATAAACTCTCTGCCGTCTTAGATTGGCCACGCCCCTCCGGACTCCGTGCCATCCAACGTTTTTTGGGGTTCGCCAATTATTACAGGCAATTTATTCCACATTTTTCTACCATTGTGGCTCCTATTGTGGCTTTAACAAAAAAAAATGCCGATCCCAAGTCTTGGCCTCCTCAAGCGGAAGACGCCTTTAAACGACTCAAGTCTGCCTTTTCTTCGGCTCCCGTGCTCTCCAGACCTGACCCATCTAAACCCTTCCTATTGGAGGTTGATGCCTCCTCAGTGGGAGCTGGAGCTGTCCTTCTACAAAAAAACTCTTCCGGGCATGCTGTTACTTGTGGTTTTTTTTCCAGGACCTTCTCTCCGGCGGAGAGGAACTACTCCATCGGGGATCGAGAGCTTCTAGCCATTAAATTAGCACTTGAGGAATGGAGGCATCTGCTGGAGGGATCAAGATTTCCAGTTATTATTTACACCGATCACAAGAACCTCTCCTACCTCCAGTCTGCCCAACGGCTGAATCCTCGTCAGGCCAGGTGGTCTCTGTTCTTTGCCCGATTTAATTTTGAAATTCACTTTCGGCCTGCTGATAAGAACATTAGGGCCGATGCTCTCTCTCGTTCCTCAGATGCCTCTGAAATTGAACTCTCTCCTCAACACATCATTCCTCCTGACTGCCTGATTTCCACTTCTCCAGCCTCCATCAGGCAAACTCCTCCAGGAAAGACCTTTGTTTCTCCACGCCAACGCCTTGGGATCCTCAAATGGGGTCACTCCTCCCATCTCGCAGGTCATGCGGGCATTAAGAAATCTGTGCAACTCATCTCTCGCTTCTATTGGTGGCCGACTCTAGAGACTGATGTGGTGGACTTTGTGCGAGCCTGCACTATCTGTGCCCGGGATAAGACTCCTCGCCAGAAGCCCGCTGGTTTTCTTCATCCTCTACCTGTCCCCGAACAACCTTGGTCTCTGATTGGTATGGATTTTATTACTGACTTACCCCCATCCCATGGCAACACTGTTATTTGGGTGGTCGTTGATCGATTCTCCAAAATGGCACATTTCATCCCTCTTCCTGGTCTTCCTTCAGCGCCTCAGTTGGCTAAACAATTTTTTGTACACATTTTTCGTCTTCACGGGTTGCCTACACAGATCGTCTCGGATAGAGGCGTCCAATTTGTGTCTAAATTCTGGAGGGCTCTCTGTAAACAACTCAAGATTAAATTAAATTTTTCTTCTGCATACCATCCTCAATCCAATGGACAAGTAGAGAGAATTAACCAGATCTTGGGTGACTATTTACGACATTTTGTTTCCTCCCGCCAGGATGACTGGGCAGATCTTCTACCTTGGGCCGAATTCTCGTATAATTTCAGAATCTCTGAATCTTCCTCCAAATCTCCGTTTTTCGTGGTGTACGGCCGTCACCCTCTTCCCCCCCTCCCTACCCCCTTGCCCTCTGGTCTGCCCGCTGTGGATGAAATTTCTCGTGATCTTTCCACCATATGGAAAGAGACCCAAAATTCTCTCTTACAGGCTTCTTCTCGCATGAAGAGATTCGCAGATAAGAAAAGAAGAGCTCCTCCCATTTTTTCCCCTGGAGACAAGGTATGGCTCTCCGCTAAATATGTCCGTTTCCGTGTCCCGAGCTATAAGTTGGGACCACGCTATCTTGGTCCTTTTAAAGTTTTGTGTCAAATTAATCCTGTCTCTTACAAACTTCTTCTTCCTCCTTCTCTTCGTATCCCTAATGCCTTTCACGTCTCTCTTCTTAAACCTCTCATCCTCAACCGTTTTTCTCCTAAATCTGTTCCTCCCACTCCTGTTTCCGGCTCCTCGGACATCTTCTCTGTCAAAGAGATCTTGGCCTCTAAGAGGGTCAGAGGAAAAACTTTTTTTTTGGTGGATTGGGAGGGTTGTGGTCCAGAAGAGAGGTCCTGGGAACCTGAGGACAATATCCTGGACAAAAGTCTGATCCTCAGGTTCTCAGGCCCCAAGAAGAGGGGGAGACCCAAGGGGGGGGGTACTGTTACGCCGAGCGCTCCGGGTCCCCGCTCCTCCCCGGAGCGCTCGCTACACTTCCCTCACTGCAGCGCCCCGGTCGGTTCCACGGACCCGGGGCGCTGCGTTACCACCTCCGGCCGGGATGCGATTCGCGATGCGGGTAGCGCCCGCTCGCGATGCGCACCCCGGCTCCCGTACCTGACTCGCTCCCCGTCAGTTCTGTCCCGGCGCGCGCGGCCCCGCTCCCTAGGGCGCGCGCGCGCCGGGTCTTTGCGATTTAAAGGGCCACTGCACCGCTGATTGGTGCAGTGGTTCCAATTAGTGTTTACACCTGTGCACTTCCCTATATCACCTCACTTCCCCTTCACTCCCTCGCCGGATCTTGTTGCCCTAGTGCCAGTGAAAGCGTTCCTTGTGTGTTCCTTGCCTGTGATTCCAGACCTTCTGCCGTTGCCCCTGACTACGATCCTTGCTGCCTGCCCCGACCTTCTGCTACGTCCGACCTTGCTTCTGTCTACTCCCTTGTACCGCGCCTATCTTCAGCAGCCAGAGAGGTTGAGCCGTTGCTAGGGGATACGACCTGGTCACTACCGCCGCAGCAAGACCATCCCGCTTTGCGGCGGGCTCTGGTGAAAACCAGTAGTGACTTAGAACCGATCCTCTAGCACGGTCCACGCCAATCCCTCTCTGGCACAGAGGATCCACCACCTGCCAGCCGGCATCGTGACAATCAGGCCATGGAATACAGTAAAACCATGGCTACATAATGTAGTATTATATCAATAGGGTTAAAATTACAAATGCGATACAAAAAGTAAAATAAAATAGAATAAAAGTTGATAGAAATATTAATAATAATAATATTAATAAAATATTAATAAAATTATTAATATAGTTATAATTATTAAAAAGATTACACTTCAGAGGAAAACATTACGAAGATACAGGACAGGATGAGATGGCACATCATAAGTTACATTCAATCATCTCATTCAGTCCCCTAGGTGATAAAGTACCCAATGTGTGAATCCAAAAATTTTCTCTCCTTCTCAAAAGATTATATCTCTGATTCACACTCTTAGTGATATGTTCAATGGGGGTGGCACAAACGGAATTGAAATCACTATTGTGTTTCTCCGTCAGGTGTCGAGAAACACTGTGTAAGAGAAATCCGTGAACTGTATTGTTCCGGTGTTTATTAAGACGTTCTCTAAAGCATCTAATAGTCCTCCCTACATACTGCAAGCCACATGGGCATTGCAGGAGATAGATAACATATTGCGATCCACAATTGAGCAGGGATTTAATAGGGAAAGTTTCCCCTGTGGCAGTAGAGGTGAAAGTTTTGCATTTGTGCTTGATAACTGCACAACACTTACAACGTGTTATACCACAGCGGAAGCTCCCTGTAGTATCAAGGAAACTAGATATACGTGTAGTGTGTGGTTTCAATTTGCTTGGAGCTATTAGATTGCGTAAAGTACGAGCCCTCCTGAATGTGATTGGAGGTTTAGGTGGAAGGAAACTACTAAGATGGGGATCTGCGCGTAAGATGGACCAATGTTTAGTTAGGATCTTCCGAATCTCTTGATGTTCTCTGCTGTAGGTAGTTATAAAATTAGCGGAACGGTAGGTATTGCTAGAAGCTGCTGGGTCTATTTTAGGAAGCAAACATTCTGCTTGGTCAAGAGAAAGGGCTCTATTATAGGAGGATTGCACCAGGGAACGGGGATAGCCTTTAGCTTTGAATCTAGTTTTCAAGATGTTACTCTGGGAGATAAAGTCTCTTTCCCTTGTGCAATTTCTCCTTATTCTCTTGAACTGCCCATAGGGTACATTGACCAACCATTTTTTTAAATGGCCGCTGTCAAAGTTCAAGTAGCTATTGCTATCAACCGGCTTGAAATAGGTTTTTGTGTGGATGGAAACATCATCATGAGAAACTAGAACATCTAGAAACTCAGCATGATTATCATAGACTGACTGTGTAAATTGTAGTGACCAGTCGTTAGAGTTAAGATGTGAGAGGAACTCATCTAACTTCGATCTGTCTCCTTTCCAAACTATAAATATATCATCGATATATCTTCGATAGTACATACAGTTTGGAAAGAGAGGGTGGGTGTACACAAATTTCTCTTCAAACAAACCCACGAAGAGATTTGCGAAGCTAGGGGCTACTTTTGACCCCATAGCGGTGCCAGTGTGTTGCATATATAATTGACCTAAAAATTTGAAATAATTATGTGTCAAAATGAAATTCAACCCCTGAAGAATGAAATCTACCTGAGCTACAGGCATACTAGAATCATTGGAAATAAAATGTGCAACGGCTTTAACTCCTGCTTGATGTTCAATCACAGTGTATAAAGATGAAATATCCATTGTTACCAACAGATAGTCGGAAGCCCATGGAACTTCTAAAATAGATTTAATGAATTCTGCCGTGTCTTTTAAATATGATTTAAGATTGGTCACATGTGGCTGTAAAAGTAGATCAATATAATGTGCAAGATTAGAAGACAAAGAGTTAATACCGGAAATAATAGGTCTGCCGGGAGGATTTGTGATATTTTTATGTATTTTGGGCAAATAATAAAAGAATGGTAGAGCCGGTTCATCGATAAGTATGAAATCTCTCTCAGATTTGGAGAGGATGCCCTGCGAGACCCCAAGGTCAACTAACTGGATAAGTTCTTCACAAAATAGTTTAGTGGGGTTGTAAGATATGGGGCGGTAATATGTGCTATCTGACAGAAGTCTATGAGCTTCTAAGACATAGTCATCCCTGTTCAATATAACGATACCGCCCCCCTTATCTGCTGGGCGGATGGTTATAGATTTATTGTCAGAAAGGGATTTGATGGCTCTATTTTCAACGTATGATAAATTCGAAGGATATTTTTTCTGAGTATTTTTGATCAGTTTGTCAAAGTCTGTTTGAACTAAAGTGGAGAATGTGTCGACAAAGTGACCTTTTGCATGCACCGGAAAAAAAGAAGATTGGGGCCGGAGCCCCGTATGAATAGGTGGGGGTACCATGTCAAAGTGCTGACAGGCATCAGAATTGACAGCAGGAGGACCATCCGATTCCTTGAGGGAAAAAAACCTCTTAATGGTAATTTTACGTATGAATTTGTTTAAGTCCATGAACAAATCAAAACTGTTAGATTTTGACGTCGGACAAAATGAGAGCCCTTTTTCGAGGACCCTTTGTTGTACCTCATCCAGGACATAGGTGGAGAGGTTAAATATTTTAACTATGTTTATGTCTTTCTTGTTAGTTCTTTTAGCTTCTTTTCTCTCCCTGATTGCACGTCCTCCTCTGCATCCCCTCTTTCGCGATTTTTCCTTTTTGTCCCTAGTGGGGGTGCAATGTGGACATGCTCCAGGGGAGAAAAATCCGTCTGATTTATCATCAGTGGTGGAGTCTTGGAGATGGCTGGTAGGCCTAAAAAAACCGTTGTTTTATTGGTAAGTGAGGTGTCTAAAAGAACTGAAGTATGTGTTATACTGTCATCTAAATTGTGAGTGGTACCAATGGGAGTGTAAAATTGATGTGTGGAAATGCGTCTCAGAGGGGTATTGACAGCAGTGGTTAGAGAATCATCTAGAGTGATCTCTGAATCAGTTCGGTATCGACCTGTCGGTAGGGTGGACTGTTGATTATTGATCTGACCCATAAGGTCCAGTAGATCCTGTGTGGAAATATCTTGGGACAAGGAGGAAGGGGAAAGGGATTGAGAATGGATTGGGTGGGAGGGGAGATGTGAATTAGTATTGATGCCCTGGTTATTGGAATGTCTATTGAAAGACGATGTGACAGAGGAACCCAGATTAGAAGTCGGTAAATTGGAAGAAATCGTGGATAGTGAAGTGGATGCTGTAGAACCATTGATATGGACAGTAGTGTTGAGCGGCATAGGCCATATTCGAATTCGCGAATATTCGCGAATATATGGACGAATATTTGTCATATATTCGTGAATATTCGCATATTCGTTATATTCTCCGATATATTTTCGCATATGCGAACATTCGCGTATGCGAAAATTAACATGTGTGAATATCATCACATACAAAATTAACATACGCGCAAATTCGCATACGCGAAAATTCGCATATGCGAATTTTCGCACGCCAGTCTCACACAGTAGTATTACAGCCTTCTTTACACCACACAAGCTGGAAGCAGAGAGGGGTGATCACTGTGATGTGTACTGTGAAGAAAAAAAAAAAAAAACGAATATTCGTAATTACGAATATATAGCGCTATATTCGCGAAATTCGCGAATTCGCGAATATGCGATATTCGCGAATAATATTCTAATTGCGAATATTCGCGAGCAACACTAATGGACAGTACTAGAAGGGGATGGTAAGATCGCTTGAATTGAAGTGTGGGGGGAACCAGGGGGCTGAGTGGAAAGTTGTGTGTTATTGAATGACTTAACTGCCGAGGGAATATTATGTGGTTTTACTGCCGGAGAGATACTCGATAGTTTAGTGTTATGAACAGTATTATGAGTAGATGTGTTATTGGAGGGGCCACCAGGTGGATGCGTCGCGTTATGTGATTTGGAGGCAATGAAAGTTCTAGAAGATTGAAAATGACTATTCGTGTGTGGGTTGAAATTCTGAGGTTTAGAATCTCTATGGGAAGTGCGTCTGTGTGAGGCACGTCTCTGAGGTGGAGCCCTTTTATGAATGTCAGAATTCTGTGATGTAGATGACTTAAGCCAGTATTTAATATTACCAGTGTGATAATCTGATCGATCCCTAGAAAGTTTGTGTAATTTCTTAGAGATAACATCTCTCTCAAATTTATGTACCTTAGTAGAGAGAGTAAATTGCCAATTGTTGTAATCTGGCATGTGTCTGAACTCAGTTAGTTTGCTGATACACATATCAATTCTATCGGAAATGTCATTAACCAAAGTATTGCGTTTTTTGGAGAGTAAATCTAACAAGGTATTGGAACAAATTTTGAGGGCCTTCTCCCAATCATTATAAAAATCAATGTCGTTAGTAAAGGTAGCTAGAGGATGTAACCTTAAACCCCTGGGAATAAGGTCTTCTGACTTATATATGTCAATAAAGGCACCATCTAGTTGATTTTGTATCTCATCAAATAATAATTTTTCTAGTTAAAAAAATAGAGACTTCATTTTATCAAAGTCTATAGCCGTGTCAGTACCTTCCACAGTGGGAATAGTATTGTCCTTATTACAGTCCAAATTATCCGTGGTGACCAGTGTCCTAAACAGGTGGGCTCTTTTGTGAAGTCTTGACGTCTTGAAATCCATAGTTGTAATGGAAATGTTAGTATTGATATGAAGAAGAAGTTAGGGGTATCACCGTCGCCTGTAGTCTCCACTGGCACACCGCTGTGGGTGGCCAGAAAGTAAATAGCCTGTAAAAGAGAAAAAAGAGAGACCGGAGGGAGGCGCCTCGTGTGATACCGTATGGGTAAGCAACATGAAAAACTTGGGGGTCGGTTAAGACACACCCCTAGGTAGTGGCTGCTCACCTGAGAGCAAGTGAAAACTTGCGTGTCAACCCACAATGGGGTTACCAGAAGTGGCAAAGATGGTAGGACTGCTGCCAAGCCGGAGGTCACAGGGGAGGAAAGACAACCAATCCTGATGAAACTTTAGGCAGGTAGAACAAAAAGACCCCAATAGGCGCTGCAGATTCCCACGAAGTAAACCAAACCAGAGATGAAGTGGTAATAGTGCAAAACACTGGAAGGTTTATTGTAGTAAATAGGTTGATAGCAATAGCTACTTGAACTTTGACAGCGGCCATTTAAAAAAATGGTTGGTCAATGTACCCTATGGGCAGTTCAAGAGAATAAGGAGAAATTGCACAAGGGAAAGAGACTTTATCTCCCAGAGTAACATCTTGAAAACTAGATTCAAAGCTAAAGGCTATCCCCGTTCCCTGGTGCAATCCTCCTATAATAGAGCCCTTTCTCTTGACCAAGCAGAATGTTTGCTTCCTAAAATAGACCCAGCAGCTTCTAGCAATACCTACCGTTCCGCTAATTTTATAACTACCTACAGCAGAGAACATCAAGAGATTCGGAAGATCCTAACTAAACATTGGTCCATCTTACGCGCAGATCCCCATCTTAGTAGTTTCCTTCCACCTAAACCTCCAATCACATTCAGGAGGGCTCGTACTTTACGCAATCTAATAGCTCCAAGCAAATTGAAACCACACACTACACGTATATCTAGTTTCCTTGATACTACAGGGAGCTTCCGCTGTGGTATAACACGTTGTAAGTGTTGTGCAGTTATCAAGCACAAATGCAAAACTTTCACCTCTACTGCCACAGGGGAAACTTTCCCTATTAAATCCCTGCTCAATTGTGGATCGCAATATGTTATCTATCTCCTGCAATGCCCATGTGGCTTGCAGTATGTAGGGAGGACTATTAGATGCTTTAGAGAACGTCTTAATAAACACCGGAACAATACAGTTCACGGATTTCTCTTACACAGTGTTTCTCGACACCTGACGGAGAAACACAATAGTGATTTCAATTCCGTTTGTGCCACCCCCATTGAACATATCACTAAGAGTGTGAATCAGAGATATAATCTTTTGAGAAGGAGAGAAAATTTTTGGATTCACACATTGGGTACTTTATCACCTAGGGGACTGAATGAGATGATTGAATGTAACTTATGATGTGCCATCTCATCCTGTCCTGTATCTTCGTAATGTTTTCCTCTGAAGTGTAATCTTTTTAATAATTATAACTATATTAATAATTTTATTAATATTTTATTAATATTATTATTATTAATATTTCTATCAACGTTTATTCTATTTTATTTTACTTTTTGTATCGCATTTGTAATTTTAACCCTATTGATATAATACTACATTATGTAGCCATGGTTTTACTGTATTCCATGGCCTGATCATTACTATTATTATTATTATTAGCTAAGTTTACTGTGCAGCCATGGTTTTATCACATTCCATGTTCCACTACTCAACCCTATCTTTATTTATTATTTACTATGTGTTCTATATAATCTATCATTTAATATTTAATATTTTTTATAATAATGTTTTTCTATCTTACCATCACTCATTCATTTATTTATTTACATGAGTGCACACTTTTTGCACCTTGACATGTTCTTATTTTATCACCTTTGGAGGTCAGGTATATTTTTCAGTATTTACATTTTTCCGGAACACATGTATATTGCCCACCACATGTGTTTTTTGGTTTCTTTTAGCATACCTATCTGTGGCCCCATTGATTTACGCTACAGTCTGATCTTCTTATATATGTTAGAGCCTTATCAACATCTTCTGACAGCTTAGAACGATCATGCCGACATCTCTGTATGTTCATTGGCTCCTTGTGGTCACGTGACGGACGCTCCTTAGCGACGCGTCCGTGACCACATGTCCATTGGTTCACTGTTATCACGTGACGGGCGCTCCATAGCGACGCGTCCGTGGCAGCAGTGTTTACTTACAGACAACTGCACCAGTTGGTCCGGTGCTCAATGAAATACCGCTCCTGACGGCAGTCCGTTCACAGTACGGCCCGGATGTTTACTTTCCTCATTCAGGATACTGTCGGGAGCGGTGTATGAAGTACAGCCCGGATGTTTATATTCTACAGTCCGGATGCTGTCATTCTTTCTTTTATGTACTTATTTGATGTTTTTGTATATTTTCGTTAGTAACATGACGGAACGGACAGCAATCTTTTTTCACTGTCATTACATTTAAGTTATCAATTGCTCATTTCTGTTTTTTGTGTTTATTTGTATATTTTCACACAATGTACCATGTGATGCATGTAGGACTAGCTCCTCCCACTTAAGTGGTTTGCACTTAGTCTCCATGTATTTAAACCCTGTCTGCATCTTGTTGTACATACTCTGATCTGAAGAAGGGGGTGGCTCCCCCGAAACGCGTAATCTGTATTTTATTGTTTTTACTACAATAAACCTTCCAGTGTTTTGCACTATTACCACTTCATCTCTGGTTTGGTTTACTTCGTGGGAATCTGCAGCGCCTATTGGGGTCTTTTTGTTCTACCTGCCTAAAGTTTCATCAGGATTGGTTGTCTTTCCTCCCCTGTGACCTCCGGCTTGGCAGCAGTCCTACCATCTTTGCCACTTCTGGTAACCCCATTGTGGGTTGACACGCAAGTTTTCACTTGCTCTCAGGTGAGCAGCCACTACCTAGGGGTGTGTCTTAACCGACCCCCAAGTTTTTCATGTTGCTTACCCATACGGTATCACACGAGGCGCCTCCCTCCGGTCTCTCTTTTTTCTCTTTTACAGGCTATGTTGCACAGGGGAAGCCTTTGCCGACCAGACCAAAACAGGAAGTTTCTTGGGCACAGCAATATTGGAGGTTCCGGCGGCTGCGCCCAACTCCACTGTCTTCTATCAAGCACCCTCTGCAGCGCAGGCTCTGCCAACAGTAACGATTGTCAGCAGTAAGTCTCCGGTGCGGGTAGCGTTCAGAATTAACCCACTGGTTTCTATATTTCTGGTGGAAAGACAAATTACTACCGGGTGCCTACAAAATCGAGGGGGAGCATCCATCACAGTACCCAACTAGCCAAGTCCAAGCCACTGCAGCACTTCAGCAAATGTCAGAACCCAGCTCTCCAGATCAACCGGGCGACATTGCCCCTCCATCTCCAGCAGCAGGATCATCCCCTGCCACAGTGGCCGGAATGTTGCCAGTTTTGCCTGCAGTCCACATTAACAACCCTGGTGTTCCAGTGCCTGCACCTCTGTTCATGGGGGAACCCTGTCCTCCCTACCTTCTGTGAAGACCCCTTCACCCTGAGAGATTTCAAGGATAGGATCCAGAGTTTGTTTGTCTTTTACTCTTTCCCTCCCAATCAACAGGTGCAATTGCTCACAGGATAACTAAAAGGACCAGCGTTCTAGGAAGTCCGCACCTGGCCAGCCTCCGAGAAGGCAACTGTAGTGCAGATCTTTGAAGGACTGTACCAGGTATTTGAGTCACATTCTCCCTCAGAGGTAGCTAGGTGAGACCTTGAGAGCATATGCAGTAGCGCAACATAATGCCCTAGAAACTGTCCAAAAACTATACAATATAACTCCCGAGCAGGGCAACATAGTGTTACTAGACAGATTTGTTCATGGGGCTCATAATAAGTGGGACAAAGCCCAGCTGAGAATGTTAGCAGTCCAAAACCCAAACATGTCATTCCCCGCTTCAAGAGACTGGGTATCCAAATGATTGAGTCTTGGTCTGAGTTAGAGGGAGCTTATCCACCTGTCCAAGAACCACTAGGGGTGGTAGCTACACCTATACCACCACCATCACCAGCCCCTGACCCAGTGTCACCTGCTTTGCCATTCACCACCGTCTCGGATTTACAGAGTGTTAGGCGAGACATTGAACTGATGACTAAGGCTGTAGAGGAGCATGCCACCCAGTCCACTCCACCAGACCATGAACTGCCCCAGCATAGAAAACCTACCCTTGCTCCTGATCCCTGCAATTTCAACCCCTGCAACCATCCACCTAGTAGACCCCCAGGGACTCAAAGACCCCTTTGTACCCATTGTAATAAAGCTGGACATTGGAAAACGCAGTGTTGGGATTTAATCGGATTTCCCCTGAGGTCGCGGACTGGCCCTCAGGAAAACAGTCATCAGGTGCAATCCCAGAACTACCTAAGTCAGGTCTCTCACTTTATGTCGCCTTCTGCCCCTATGTAAAAATTATTGTAGAAGGGATACCATTGGAGGTGTGGATGGAAACAGGATCACAAGTGTCTACTATACCTAAAAACGTTTGGGATGCTAGTTTATTGTGTGAGCCTGAGGATGTTAACTTCCGAGTAGTTGCGGGTAATGGGCAACCAGTCCCCAGACATGGATACTGGGAGCCAACCATTCAGTTGGGAGAGCATGTACTTAGCGGGCAGAGAGTGATTGTAACTAATGTGACAGATGAACATTATGAGAAACTGCTTTATTGAAATAGTAGATGCTTTGCATGCCTCTCTTCCCCATATGTCCCCTTCCGGGCAGCAGGCTGCGCAGCACCACTTGAAGGTTTTACAAGCGGAGCGGAAGTTTGCCAACAAGCAAGGTGAAATCTGCAGAGTTAGAGTACAAGACATCAGGTCCATGATCCAACACCAAATCCTCACAGGCGACAGCCCACCTACCAAGGAAAAACACCGCCCGGTTGTGACAGGCATGTATCAGACTGTCAAAAAGATGCTGGCTGACATGAAAGAGGCAGACGTCATCCAAGAAAGTCACAGTCCCAGGGCGCCACTTGCCCTGGTAAGGAAAAAAAATGGAACCATCCACTTTTGTGTCGACTACAGGAAACTGAACAATGTCACGCATAAGGACGCTTATCCTCTGCCAAGGATCGAGGAGTCACTCACATCCCTCAGGTCTACTGCTTATTTCTCCACCCTGGACTAAACCAGCGGATATTGGCCATCTGAATTTTCAAAGTGTCCTATTGTACCCAGACGATGTCATTGTGTATTCCAAGTCCTACCAGGAGCACCTCATTCATCTCAGGCATCTGTCAGACGTCTTCCAAGTCCTGATCAAGCATGCTCTGAAGATCAAGCCATCAAAGTGTCACTTGCTTAAACCTCAAGTACTCTACCTGGGTCATGTCAGCACCGAGGGAGTCCAGCCCAATCCTGAAAAGGTGGAAGTTGTCAAGAACTGGCCTACCCCGTGCACAGTGAAAGATGTCAGGAGCTTCCTGGGATTTGCCAGCTATTACTGCTGCTTCATTCCCCACTTTGCCAAGATTGCAGAACCCCTCACAGCTCTCTTAGGGGGTACGGTGAAGGAGAACTACAATGGAAGGCTACCTGTCGAATGGGCTGAAGAGCATAAAACAGCATTCCAAGCTCTTAAACATTTGCTGACAGAACCACCCATCCTGACGTATCTAGACTACAGTCAGCCATTCCGGTTATATACCAATGCCAGTTTCAAAGGTCTGGGAGCATCCTGTCCCAAGTCCAGTAAGGACAGGAGCGGGTAGTTGCCTATGCCAGTTGTAACCTGCAAGGAGCCGAAAAGAACGACGCAAACTACAGCTCATTCAAAATGAAACTTCTCGCTTTGATATGGGCCGTGACTGAAAAGTTCAAAGACTACTTGGCTGCCATGCCATTTAATGTCTACACAGATAATAACCCGTTGGCCAACCTTAACACGACCAAGTTGGATGCCATCGAACAACATTGGGCTTCAAGACTAGCCAATTATAGTTTCACCATCAAGTACAGAAGCAGCAAGTCGAATGTCAATGCCGATGTACTGTCTCGGATGACCCCCGGCAAAGAACCCCCTGTCGAAGATGTGTGGGAAGACATGGAGATGCCTCCATTTTATCAAAGGTTCATGAATTAAAATGTTGTGACCGCCCTCAGGGATGGCAAGCCCAGGTCCAAAAAGGTTCAAGAAGACCTATACACCTGGAAGACTCTTCAAGATGAAAGTCGAGTCATGGGGGATCTGTTGGACTATCTGCTGGCGAAAAAGGTACCAACCTGTCTATGCCAGACCCAGTGTGATTATGAGCTGAAACATCTGTGGTGACAGAGGAAGCGACTGTTTGTGCATAAGGGACTGTTGTGACGAAATTCTTTGGATCCGGTCTCTGGTGATCGACTTCATCAGATTCTGGTTTCCCGAAGAGACACGGCGAAGGTCCTCAAAGCATTCCATGATCAGTCGGGACACTTTGGAGTCCACAAGAAAGAAGCTACTGTCAGGATCAGATTCTTCTGTATAGGAATGCGGAGCGACATTGAGAAATGGTGCAGTGAATGTGCAGTCTGTAACGTCACAAAGAATGTGTGCAAGGATGCCAGAGCACCCATCCATTTCATCAAGAGTTAAAGGCCTAACCAGTTGGTCGCGCTAGACCATGTCAAGTTATCTCTTAGCCGGTCAGGACACACTTATGCTCTCACCATCATGGATCACTACTCCAAATAGGTTGCACCTGTTAATGACCTCACAGCCAAGGCAGCAGCCCAGATGTTCTACTCCAATTGGGTGTCCGGAGTCTTTCAAAAACTGTTTCAATTCCATGCCTACAAGAAACTACTGCTTACCACCCCCAGGGGAACAGGCTCTGTGAACACATCAATTAAGTCTTTATCCATATGTTGCGAGCAGCTTCTGTGTCAAGAAAAGAAGAGTGGCCCCGACGTCTGCCTGAACTATTGGAGATTTATAATAACACAGTCCACTGTTCTACGGGGTACACCCCTTTCTACATGATGATGGGGCGCCATGGATAGCTGCCTAAAGACCGAACATTTGGTCTCCAAGCCCCGTTCAACAACTCTCTGCAAGCATCCCTGGAGTGGGTATCTGACCACCAGAGAAGAATCCAAGAGGCCAAAGAAATTGGCAGCAAGAAGATGGGCGAGGCCCAACGGAGACAACAGGAACATTATAACCGTCATGCTTCTGCCAAACCACTTAAAAGTTTCCAAGAACCCATAAATTGGACTCTATCTGGGAGACTAAACCGTACACAGGGATGGCCATACCCTATCCAGACTCCGACATGTACGAAGTACAAAAGCCTGGGTATGAGCCACAAGTTGTTTATCGCAACCGAATCAAACTGTCTCTAAAAGAAGATCTGCCAGTGCTCCCAGCAGCATCTCCTCCAACTGTTCGATCTGCAAGAGAGTATGTTCCAGGCGAGGGGATTTATCCATCTATGGACTAACCTATTTTTTCCCCAAGTCAGCCTGCGGTCTTCTGTGTCTCACCAGCCTTGGGGTCTGTTCCACTAACATTAATTTCTACTCTAGCTCCAGTCCTGTCACCATTGGCTCCAGTTTATACACCAGTTTCCAGAGTGCCAACTCAGTCACCAGTCTCTCCAACACCACAATCAGCGTCTCCTGCCAGTCCGGACCTTGCACCAACTCTAGAATTTGCTGAGGAAGACCCCGTCATAGTTCCAACTGTACCGAGAGCTACAGAAGATGCAAGTGTTCCAGACTCTCCTGAAGTGGTGTTGCGTAGGTCACAAAGGTCCACCGAAGGACAACTCCCAGCAAGGTACAAAGATTAACTCATAAATAAAAGTTAAACACCACACATAGTCCAGTGTAGTCAGTACACTAGTATTACTTTAGTCTAATCCAATGTCAATGATTAGATAGGACTGTAGCCTTGTATATTTGTATATTTTTCAGTCCACCCATGTCTATAATGAGTATGTCTGATGTTTTCTCCTGTCCCAGTGTGCAGGATACTTTACTGGCCAAAAGGAATTCCTGATAGCTTCCCGACACACGTGTAGAGACAGAGTTAACCAAATGTAAATGTAACATGATGTTTGGAGTCTATGTATAGAGTTCTGGGGGGTAAGTATGTTAATCCAAGGGACCCCAGTAACCAAGGCATTGGGGAGATAGCCTCAGGCAGTCCAATCCGAAATGTCTCGTAAAGACGATATGTATATAGTTGTTGGAGAGTGTCGAGAAGGAGATTACAAAGTCGAAAATCTCCACCTATGTTTAGAACATGAATGGGCTGTTTCCCAGACCTGGAAAGGACATTGTGTAAAAATGCCCCAGAAACTGTCATTGGCCCCAGTGGGCACTTCGGTCATCCACCCTCCAAGACTGGGCATCGAGGGCAACTGTAATTAAGAGGGGGAGTTTGGGGTGGCCCAGTACGGGATGTTATTTCCCTGTACCTTTCCTGCCCTGTCAGGCAGTGTCCTTCAGTGTCCCCAGGGCCCCCTGCAGTTGTTTCCCCTATGTAAATATGTTGTGTTTTATATTGTGTGTTATATCTTTAATAAATGTCCCATGTGATTGTTATCCAGGAGGTACTAGTGACCAGCTGACCCCAAAGGTGACCTATGGGCTCCCTGCTAGTCTCCCACATATAAACCCTGGGTGAAGCTAGCTTCTCTCTCTTGTTCTTGAGGTCCAGTGCAGTCAAGTCATCTTAGTGTGTGTGTCCAGAACATTGGAGGCCTTAACCCCGAGGCCTTAACCTCCGAGCCCATTTTGACCCTAAGGACCAGAGCATTTTTTGCAATTCTGACCACTTTAAGCATTAATAACTCTGGGATGCTTTTACATTTGAATTTGATTCTGCAATAGTTTTTTTGCCACATATTCTACTTTATGTTAGTGTTAATTGTTTGTCCATTCTTGCATAATTTCTTGGTGAAAAATTTAACCCCTTAACCCGTACAGGACCTAGGGCGTATGCATACGCCTTCTGTACCTGGGTCTTAAGGACCCAGGCCATACAGGTACGCCCGTGGGAATTCCGGTCCCTGCCGCGTGCTGGGCAGGGATCGGACTGGGGTGACTGCTGATATCAATCAGCAGGCACCCCGCGCAAATGCCGAGTGGGGTCATCAGACCCCCCCATGTCGGCGATCGGCGCAAATCGCAAGTGAAATCACACTTGCGATTTGCGCAATTCCGGGTCTTACGGGCCACGTGTGACCCGATGACCCGGAGATACAAGATGATCGGGGGTGTAGAATACACCCCCTATCACCTACTGTATCTTCGCCACCCCCCCCCCCCCAGGAGAGCTGCTATTGGCCATCCAGCCAATAGCAGCCGGCAGGGGAGGGGTTAAACGGCATCCTCTGCAGCGCTGACCGTTAGCTGGGTTCAGTCAGCGGTCAGAGCTGCAAGAGGAGCCAGGGACCTCCCCTCTGTACCCATCGGATCATCGGATTCTTTTTTGGCCAGGTCCAATGAATGGTACGCCATCAGTGCAGCAGAAATTAGGACATTTTGGGGCCTCTTGCTGCATATGGGCCTGGTCAAAAAGCCAAGTGTCAGGCAGTACTGGAGCGGGGACATCCTATACCAGACCCCGCTGTAGAGTATGGCCATGACACGTAAGTGGTTCAAGGCTATTTGGAAATGCCTTCATTAGCAGATAATGAGGCATGTCCACCCCGAGGTGATCCCACCTATGAACGGCTTTTCAAAGTGAGGCCGGTCATCGATCACTTTGGGGCCAAATTTTTGGAGGCCTACGTACCGCTTAGGGAGCTCTCGGTTGATGAGTCTCTTATCAGTTTTAAGGGGAGACTCATCTTCCGCCAGTATATTCCCTCGAAGCGGGCGCGGTATGGCGTGAAGCTCTATAAACTTTGTGAGAGTACCTCCGGGTACGCTCTCAAGTTTAGAGTGTATGAGGGACGAGATTCCCGTATTGAACCCCCAGATTGTTCCCCCACTTTGGGTGTTAGCGGGAAAATCATTTGGGACCTTATGCACCCATTGCTGGATAAGGGTTACCACGTGTACGTGGACCACTTTTATACCAGCAATATACCTCTTCACCTCTTCACATCCCTTGCCACCAGATCCACGTCCGCTTGTGGGACCATGCAGAGAAACCAGAGAGGCCTCCCTCTAAATTTGATCCAGACACCTATTCCCAAGGGTGAGTCCCGTGCCCTTACCTATGAAAACCTGTTGCTGGTCAGGTATAAGGATAAGAGAGATGTCCTTATGCTGACCACTATTCATGGTAGCGGCAGCTCACCTTTCCCTGTGCGAGGTACCACAACAACGGTCCTCAAGCCTGATTGTATTCTGGACTACAATTAGTATATGGGGGGAGTTGATCTTTCTGATCACGTCCTCAAGCCATACATGGCCATGCAGAAAACACCTGTATGGTACAAGAAAGTTGTGGTCTACATGGTACAGGTTGCCATGTACAACTCTTTTGTGCTGTACCGGAACGCTGGGAACACAGGGACATACCTCCAGTTCCAAGAAGAAGTCCTAAAGGTCCTGATCTTTGCTGACCGGTAAAGAGCAGGCCGGACTTCCCAAGAAACTGGAGTTATAGGTGCCAGAAAAAATGCAGTGTGTGTCACAGAAGGGGGATTCAGGAGGACACCACCTATCAATGTGACACTTGCTCCGATCATCCAGGCCTCTGCATTAAGGATTGCTTCAGGAAGTATCACACTTCCATGGAGTACTAAATTTTCCCTCTTCATTTTAATTTTCCATAATTTGACCCCAATGTACCAAGTCCAGAGTACATTCTAAATTTTAACCCCATAAAACCACTAAATTGCCCCAAAAAAACTATTTTATAAAAAAAAAAAAAAAAAAACTGATAAGACCTCTGGGGGTATAAAAAAAAATGGGTCATGGGTCACTGAGTCACTATCATCGGGGACTTTTATGTTGCCTCAAATTCGCAGCGCTCTCTCTCCACCTGAGCGGGGTGCGTATTTGAGGCAACAGGTTAGGGACGGCCACACACATCACATTCCCAGAATGATGATTCAGAGCATAGGGTTTGGGGTGGGCATATTTTTTAGTTTTGGCTATGCTCTGGGTCATCATTCTGGTAACTTAACCTGTTTTATCCTTTTATGTCCCACTGTACCCCTTGTTAGTTATTAGTGTACCCCATGTAATGCCCCTTGAGGGGGGTCCAACTGTTCTGGCTCTATAGGCAGCTGTCTAGAAGCTCCAGGCCCCTGACTTCCCTCCTGTTCCTCCGTGACCAGTGAGAAGAGCCGATCTACGCCCAGATATGAGGTATGTCCTTACTCCAAAGAAATGTATTTGAAAATTTAATTTTTTTTGCTGTTCTGGCACTAAATGTGACATGCCCCCCCATTTCAGCAAAATGTGACTCTTTCTCTTCTGAGCATTGTAATGCACCAGCAGAGCCCTTGACATCCACATATGGGGTATTTCCATACTCAGACGAGATGGGATTACACATTTTGGGGGACATTTTCTCCTATTAAACCTCGTAAAAATGTAAAATTTTTGGAAAAACTGCATTTTAGTAAAAAAAAAAAAAAATTATTCATTTACACATCCAAAATCGTCAAACACTTGTGGGGTGTTAAGGCTAACTGTACCCTTTGTTACATTCCTTGAGGGGTGTAGTTTCCAAAGTAGTATGCCATGTGGGTTTTTTTTGTTTTTGTTTTGCTGTTTTGGCACCATAGGGGCTTCCTAAATGCGACATGCCCCCCCATTTCTGCAAAATTTGCAAATGTGACTCCTTCTCTTCTGAGCATTGTAATGCGCCTGCAGTGCACTTGACGTCCACACATGGGGTATTTCCATACTCAGAAGAAATAGGGTTACAAATTTAAGGGGGCATTTTCTCCTATTACCCCTTGTAAAAAAGTAAATTTCATTTACACATCCAACTTTAACGAAAAGTCGTGAAACACCTGTGGGGTGTTAAGGCTCACTGTACCCCTTGTTACGTTCCTTGAGGGGTGTAGTTTCCAAAATAATATGCCATGTGTTTTTTTTTTTCTTTTGCTGTTCTGGCACCATAGGGGCTTCCTAAATGCGACATGCCCCCCCATTTCTGCAAAGTTTGCAAATGTGACTCCTTCTCTTCTGAGCATTGTAATGCGCCTGCAGTGCACTTGATGTCCACACATGGGGTATTTCCATACTCAGAAGAAATAGGGTTACAAATTTTAGGGGGCATTTTCTCCTATTACCCCTTGTAAGAAAGTTAATTTCATTTACACATCCAACTTTAACGAAAAGTCGTGAAACACCTGTGGAGTGTTAAGGCTCACTTTACCCCTTGTTATGTTCCTTGAGGGGTGTAGTTTCCAAAATAGTATGCCATGTGGGTTTTTTTTTTTTTGCTGTCCTGGCACCATAGGGGCTTCCTAAATGGAACATGCCCCCTCCCCAAAACCATTTCAGCAAAATTAGATTTGCAAATGCCAAATGTGACTCCTTCTCTTCTGAGCATTGTAGTGCGCCAGCAGAGCACTTGACATCTACAAATGTGGTGTTTCCATACTCAGAAGAGATGGGGTTACAAATTTTGGGGGGCATTTTCTCCTATTAAGCCTTGTAAAAATGTAAAATTTGGGGGAAAACTAGCATTTTAGTGGAAAAAAAATAATTTACACATCCAACTTTAACGAAAAGTCTTGAAACCCCTGTGGGGTGTTAAGGCTCACTGGACCCCTTGTTACGTTCCTTGAGGTGTGTAGTTTCCAAAATAGTATGCCATATGTTTTTTTTGCTGTTCTTGCACCATAGGGGCTTCCTAAATGCAACATGCCCCCAAAAACCATTTCAGAAAAACTCTCCAAAATCCCTCTGTCGCTCCTTCCCTTCTGAGCCCTCTAGTGCACCCGCTGAACACTTGACATACACATATGAGGTATTTCCTTACTCAAGAGAAATTGGGTTACACATTTTAGGAAGATTTCTCTCCTTTTACACCTTGTAAAAATTCAAAAACTGGGTCTACAAGAACATGCCAGTGTAAAAAATGAAGATTTTGAATTTTCTCCTTCAATTTGCTGCTATTCCTGTGAAACACCTAAAGGGTTAACAAACCTTTTGAGTGTCATTTTTAATACTTTGAGGGGTGCAGTTTTTATAATGGGGTCATTTGTGGGGCATTTCTAATATGAAGGCCCTTCAAATCCACTTCAAAACAAAACTGGTCCCTGAAAAATTTCGAATTTGAAAATTTTGTGAAAAATTTGAAAATTGCTGCTTTACTTTGAAGCCCTCTGATGTCTTCCAAAAGTAAAAACATGTCAACTTTATGATGCAATTATAAAGTAGACATGTTCTATATGTGAATCAATCTATAATTTATTTGGAATTTTCATTTTCCTTATAAGCAGAGAGCTTCAAAGTTAAATTTTTTCATAAAATTTTGGAATTTTTCAATAAGAAACGATGCAAGTATCGACAAAATGTTACCACTAACATAAAGTAGAATATGTCACGAAAAAACAATCTCTGAATCAGAATGAAAGGTAAAAGCATCCCAGAGTTATTAATGCTTAAAGTGAAAGTGGCCAGATGTTCAAAAAAATGGCCGGGTCCTACAGTCACAATTGGCTGGGTCCTTAAGGGGTTAAGGACCAGGAGGGTGTTTTCAGTTTTTTGCACTTTAATTTTTTTCCTCCTTACCTTTAAAAAATCATAACTCTTTCAACTTTGCATCTAAAAATCCATATGATGGCTTATTTTTTTGCGCCACCAATTCTACTTTGTAATGACATCAGTCATTTTACCCCAAAATCTACGACGAGATGGAAAAAAAAAATCAGTGTGTGACAAAACTGAAGAAAAAACACAATTTTGTAACCTTTGGGGGCTTCCATTTCTACGCAGCACATTTTTCGGTAAAAATGACACCTTATCTGTATTCTTTAGGTCCATAAGTTTAAAATGATACCCTACTTATATAGGTTTGATTTTGCCGTACTTCTTGAAAAAATCCTAACTACATGCAGGAAAATGTATACGTTTAAAATTGTCATCTTCTAAACCCTATAACTTTTTTATTTTTTTCGTATACAGGGCAGTATGAGGGCTAATTTTTTGGCGCTGTGATCTGAAGTTTTTAGCAGTACCATTTTTGTATTGATCAGACTTTTTGATCACTTTTTATTCATTTTTTCATGATATAAAAAGTGACCAAAAATACACTATTTTGGACTTTGGAATTTTTTTGCGCGTATGCCATTGACTGTGCAGTTTAATTAACAATATATTTTTATAATTCGGCGATACCACATATGTTTATTTTTATTTACACTTTTTTTTTAATAAAAAAAGGGGGGTGATTCAAACTGTTATTAGGGAAGGTGTTAAATGATCTTTATTCACTTTTTTTTCACTTTTTTTTGCAATGTTATAGCTCCCATAGGGGGCTATAACACTGCACACACTGATCTTTTACATTGATCAATGGTTTCTCATAGGAAACCATTGATCAGTGATTCTGCCGCTTGACTGGTCATGCCTGGATCTCAGGCACTGAGCAGTCATTCGGCAATCGGACAGTTGTTCGGGAAGCCGCAATTTCACTGTGGCGATCCCGAACAGCTCCCTGAGCTATCCGGCATTGGTTTACTTTATCTTTAGACACGGCCTTCAACTTTGAACGCTGTGTCTGAAGGGTTAATAGCATGCGGCACCATGAGCAGTGCCGCATGCTATTAGCCATGGGTCTGGGCCGCTATGAGGCAGGGCCATGCCGCAGCCCCTGCGTTTATAGTAAGGGAGAGGACTCAGGACATACCAGCACGTCCTTGGTCCTTAAGGGGTTAAAAATGCCATGAAAAGTTTGAAAACTTTGCATTTTTCTAACTTTGAAACTCTCTGCCTATAAGGAAAATAAACATACCAAATAAATTATATATTGATTCACATAAACACTGTGTCTACTTTATGTTGACATCATAAAGTTGACATGTTTTTACTTTTGGAAGACGTCAGAGGGCTTCAAAGTATAGCAGCAATTTTCCAAATTTTCAAGTAAATTTCAAAATCAGAATTTTTCAGGGACCAGTTCAGTTTTAAAGTGAATTTGAGGGTATTTATGTTAGAAATACCCCGTTATGAAAACTGCACCCCTCTACGTATTCAAAATGACATTCAGAAAGATTGTTTACCATTTAGATGTTTCACAAGAATAGAAGCAAAATGGAGGCGAAAATTCAAAATCTTCATTTTTTACACTAATATGTTCTTGTAGACCCATATTTTTTTATTTTTACAAGAGGTAAAAGGATAAAAAGACCCCCAAAATTTGTAACCTAATTTCTCTTGAGTAAGGAAATACCTCATATGCGGATGTAAAGTGCTTTGTGGGCGCACGAGAGGGCTCAGAAGAGAAGAAGAGACAATGGGATTTTGGAGAGCGAATTTTGCTGAAATGGTTTTTGCGGGGCATGTCGCATTTAGGAAGCCCCCATGGTGACAGAACAGCAAAAAACACACCACATGGCACTCTATTTGGGAAACTACACCTCTAAAGGAATGTAGCAAGTGGTACAGTGAGCCTTAACACCCCACAGGTGTTTGACGACTTTGCGTTGAAGTTGGACGTGAAAATGAAAAAAAAAAATACTAAAATGCTGATGTTACCCCAAATTTTTCATTTTTACAAGGGGTAATAGGTGAAAATGTCCCCCAAAATTTGTAACCCCATTTCTCTCGAGTAAGGAAATATCTAATATGTGGATGTAAAGTGTTCTGTGGGTGCATTACAATGCTCAGAAGGGAAGGAGCGATAATGGAATTTAGGAGAGAGTATTTGGTTGGAATAGAAGTCTGGAGCCATATGCGTTCACAAAGCCCCCATGGTGCCAGAAGAGTGGACCCCCCCACATGTGACCCCATTTTGGAAACTACACCCCTCATGGAACGTAACAAGGGGTGCAGTGAGAATTTAAACCCCACTGGGGATTTACAGATCTTTGTAACAGTGGGCTGTGGAAATGAAAAATAAAATTTTTTCATTTTCACAGACCACTGTTACAAAAATCTGTCAGTCACCTGTGGGGTGTAAATGCTCACTGCATCACTTGTTACGTTCCGTGAGGGGTGTAGTTTCCAAAATGGGGTCACATGTGGGTATTTTTTTTTTGCGAATATGTCAGAACCTCTGTAAAATCAGCCACCCCTGTTTAAATCACCAGTTTAGGCCACAAATGTACATGGTGCGCTCTCACTCCTGAGCCATGTTGTGTGCCAGCAGAGCATTTTACGTCCACATATGGGGTATTTCCGTACTTGTGTTACAAATTGTACACAATAACACCTCCAGCCTCACCCAACATTTCGCTTAGTTTGCTTCTTCCGGGGCCCCTCATTGCCGCTCAGTGGGTGGGGCCACTCTGGAGTATAATACAGGATATAACTCAGGATCAGTACAGGATAAGTTGTGTAATGTATGTACACACTGACCTCACCAGCAGAATAGTGAGTACAGCTCTGGAGTATAATACAGGATATAAGTCAGGATCAGTACAGGATAAGTAATGTAATGTATGTACACAGTGACCTCACCAACAGAATAGTGAGTACAGCTCTGGAGTATAATGCAGGATATAAGTCAGGATCAGTACAGGATAAGTAATGTATGTACATAGTTACCTCACTAGCAGAATAGTGAGTACAGCTCCGGAGTAGTGTTGAGCGGCATAGGCCATATTCGAATTCGCGAATATTCGCGAATATATGGACGAATATTCGTCATATATTCGCGAATATTCGCATGTTCGTAATATTCTCGTTTTATTTTTGCATATGTGAAAATTCGCGTATGCGGAAATTAACATATAAAAATTAGCATAAGCGAAAATTCGCATACGCGAAAATTAGCATATGCAAATGTTCGCATATGCGAAAATTCACACACAGTAGTATTAGAGCCTTCTTTACACCACACAAGCTGGAAGCAGAGAGGGGTGATCACTGTGATGTGTACTGTGAAAAAAATATATATATATTTGTAATTACGAATATATAGCGCTATATTCGCGAATATTCGCGAATTTGCGAATATGCTATATTCACGAAAAAAAATCGCATTGCGAATATTCGCGAGCAACACTACTCCGGAGCTGCACTCATTTTTCTGCTGGTGGGGTCACTGTATGAAATTACATTACTTAAACTGTACATGGGTTTACATTAGTGTTTACACTGTATACCAGTATTTCCCAACTAGGGTGCTTCCAGCTGTTGCAAAACTACTACTTTTGCAACAGCTGGAAGTATCCTGATTGCCCCCTCTGTACATTGTATCAGTTCCTCTATTATACAGAACCCCCCCCGCTGTATTACATACACACACTTTATACAGATACACACTCACACACATGCACTTTAGACACACAGATATACACACAGATATGTGTGTGTGTAAATACAAATATATATATATATATATATATATATATATATATATATATATTGTGGCAGTGTGGCAAGGAAAGGGTGTATTTCCTTGGCTCACCCTGCAGAAGCTCTTACCTGCTTCTTAAGTAATGAGGCAGGAGGGAAGGGAGGTGTATATGAGATGGAGACTCAGTGTAATGGGGGCTCTTCCTAGGAGACAGCATGTGGGCTGTAAGGAAGAGACAGAGCCTGCTGAGGAGTACACAGCCCGAGCTATGAGGGGCTCAAAGAGAGTGACATTGTGAGTAGAAGGTTGCAGGGGACATATGTTTAACCGGCTGAGGGAAGCTCAGCGGTTGTTAGTCAGGACAAGCTGATCTGTTTAGTCAGTGACCAGACGGTCTAGGATTTTGTTTTGTTCCTGCTTTTTGTTTATTTCTTTCCCTGCAACCTGTCTAATAAAACTGGCAAGGTGCCAGATTTGCATTATAAGCGTTTGTTTGCTGGTTTATTGAGAAGAAACGCATCCTGTAGCGTGGTCCAGGACGATCCCAGAGCTAATCCCCAAGACGGATCGTCACAATATATATATATATATATATATATATATATATATATATATATACACCCACACATGCTCACACACATATGTACATGTAGGGACACTTGCTTAAAAAAAAATCCTCTATTCAGTCACCATCTTCTTTGTAGGTCTTTCCCCTGTGCACAGTCACAGGCAGCCAGGACCGGACTGGGACCAAAAATAGGCCTGGGCATACTAGAATATGCAGCCCATTTATTTTTTGGTGGAGATCCCAGCAGTCAGACCCCCAGCCCAAATAAAATGGGCTGCATAGTCTAAAACCCCCAGGTTGCTCTTGTAGCTGTTGTAAAGCTACAACTCCCATCATGTCTGGAGCCTCAGGCATTATGGGAGTTATAGTTTTGTATCAGCTGGAGACCACAGATTGGGGTACAATGTCACCCATCATCACTGCAGCTGATGGGACAGTCAGGAGAATACACAATGATATCACTGACCTGAGTGACGTCTTCTCTGTTGGTCCAGACGTCAGGTCTTCTTCCAGCTCCATCTTCTCTGTAGAGTCTGACACCCAGACATCATTGGTTCCTTACTATGTCAGCAGATCCTCATCCTCTGTATGAAGACAATAATTATCATAACCATGCCAAATACTATGGCACCTGAAAACATGCCACATACTGTGTCCCCTGAATATAAAACTACCTTCCCCTGTACCCCTAAATATAATACAGCCACACACTGTACCCCTGAACATAATACTGCCAACCACTGTACCCCTGAATATAATACAGCCACACACTGTACCCCTGAACATAATACTGCCAACCACTGTACCCCTGAATATAATACGGCCAACCACTGTACCTCTGAATATAATATGACCACACACTGTACCCCTAAATATAATATGACCACACACCGTACCCCTAAATATAATATGACAACACATTGTACCCCTGAATATAATACGGCCACACATTGTACCCCTGAATATAATATGGCCACACACTGTTTCTTCTGTATGGCAGAATCCCACCCTCACACTTTTCTCACCCAGACTCCAAAGTCCCCCCAGACCCATCTTTCCCCTCCTCCTTCAGACCCCTAAGGGCTCGCCCATACTGCGGACATTCAGCCAGTGGAATGTCCGCCTTCTGCAGGCGCTGCTGGCAATGCATTCTGGGTAAATTCTGCCCACAGAATGAACATTCTTATAGTGTGATGTCCATTCCAATGGCAGAATTGCCCTGTAGTAATTCCGCAATGTGCACAGTACATTAGTATACTGGAATTTCGCTGGCGAAATGTCCACAGTGTGGATGAGCGCAAAGTCCCCTCAGACCCATCTCTACCCTCTTCTTTCAGATGCTTAAATCCCCCCCAGACACATCTTCCTCCTCCAGACCCCTAAGTCCTCGTTGAGAATAGGGTCACCACCTTTCTTGCAAATAAATAGCTGCCATACTGATTAGCATAATTAAAGGACAACTGCAGCGGCATTACACTTATCCCCTATCCACAGTATAGGGGATAAGTGTTTGATCGCGGGGGGTCCGACCGCTGGGAGCGCTCATGGTGAGACGGTGATGCCTCGTCTCCTCCCCATCCCCATACAGTTCTATGGGGGATGCGGGAGGCACGAATGCTGCCTCCCCGCCTCTCCCATAGAGATGTATGGAGGAGGCGTGCCGGCTGCAACATAATGCTGCAGCTGGCACGCCCCCTGCACGGGAGAGCTGCGGCCCCGTACAGGAGATCGCCGGGGGACCCAGCGTTCTGACCCCCCGCTCTGATGGCACACTACTGGCCGGGCAGGACAGCTTTTCCAGGACAAACTCTGCTAGTTGCGGCCACAAATCAAGTTTGGCTGCCCAGAAGTCCAGCGGATCTTCAATGTGTGTTGGCATGGTCATGTCAAGGTATGCCATCACCTGCTGGTTCAGATCCTTCTCCAGGTCTGCCTGCTGCTGATGAGTTGCTTCACTATGCGGGTGAAGAAAGCTACTCATCAGCGACTGCCACCCCACCCCTCCCCAGCAGCCATGGCAGTGGAAGGTGAGCGCAGAGGGGCCCCCGAGTCAGACCTGCGAGAGGATGGACGAAAGCAAGCAAATGAGCATGGATCGTGCCATTTGTGCAAGTGACTCAGAGGGACTCCCTGCCTCCATCTCCACTCCATATTTGTCATGTCTGTGTTCACATTTGCTTGTGTGTGAACAGTTTTATGTTCCCTGGCCAGGGAATAGTTAAAAGCCTTTGGCATTTTAGCCAAGAGCTCCTAGTGTGTGTCTATTTAAAGTCAGCCCAATCTAGCCTCTGGGCTGGTGATTGAGATCATTACATATGGACTTCCTTAGATCCTGACATGCTTCTTTGGAGCTCTTGGTGAAACACTCTTTATTTGAGCTTTTAATCTACTTTCTCTGTCTTAGCATGCACCTTGTATGTTCTGGTTTTAGCCATGGTTATGGGGCATGCTCTTAAAAGATTTTTAGATGTGTCTGTTCACACTGTGTTTGCTCTTGTATCCGTTTTCTGTGTTATCGCTCCATGGGGACATTCCTGTGTCTACTGGAGGCTCTGCTCTAGATATCCCTGTTACCTGTCCATGGGGACTCAGATGATATTGTTATTCCTGCGTCTACTGGAGGTGTTCTGAAGGGATTGCTATTATTCCTTTCTTGTGTTCAGTGTTAACTGTGTTCTTTAATTTTAGCCTGTGTATCTAGGCATCCCTGTTACATGTCCATGGGGACTTTGTGTCTACTGGAGGTGTTCTGAAGATTTGCGATTATTCCTGTTTAGCTATAGATCCCTGTTACCGGTCCATGGGGACTTTGTGTCTACTAGAGGTTCTGGGGGAATATGCTAAATTCCTGTCTGTTCCTGGAGTCTTTTTAGACTCATCCGTTTTCCTGTCTGGTGTTTTTAACTCTATGATTATTAGTTCTTGATTTCAGATCTTTGGAGTTCTGTATATGACTACTGATCTATAGTGTCCTCTGTTCATGACCACTGAGTCCTCTGTTCATGTCCACTCATCTATAGTGTCCTCTGTTCATAACCGCTGATCTGTAGTGTCTCCTGTGCTGCTCACTGATCTGTGTCCTCTGAACTTAATCTGTTATAGAATTCTATGTTCCTGTTATGTTTCTGGTTTGTGACCGACTGTTTATTAGTGTGTGTTTTTAGGCTCCTGCACTTTAGTTCAGGGAGGGACCGGCGCCCAATTGTCGATCCACCATCTAGGGTCAGTTTAGGGCTCACTCTCCCTGTCCCCTGGTCGGTCCCTGATAATACTGCCATGGTGTGTCTGGGACCTCTGTCTGGCCTTCCTCATAACCCTCTATCTCCTCCAGCTGCTCCTCCTCTCCTGTCAGATGACTAGAAAAACCACCCATCTCGCGAAACTTAAACTGTGCTCCACTGTGCCCCTTCCCCTCCTCCTCCAGTTCAGTCCCCACAGGGCTCACGTGGCTGTGAGATGTAGGCGCCATGTCTCCAGTGCCCTGACCAGCCATTGTTTCCAATACATGATGTAGTAGATGAAGCAGTGGAATGTCGTCATTCATCCCATAATCCTGGCTACTAACTAATAATGTGGCTTCCTCAAAGGGCCTGAGCAAATGGCAGTTGTCACGTATGAGCTGCCACTAGTTGACATTGAAGTTACACAGGGGAGTCCCCCTATCCGCTTGGATCATCAAGAAATCGGTGATAGCTTTTCTCTGTTCGTATAGTCAGTCCAACATATGGAAGGTGAAATTCCAACATGTGGAAACGTTGCAAATCAGACTATGTTGGGGGGAGGCTGTTCTGACGCGGCAGCTCAAGGAGTTTGTGGTTTGCGGTATACGAGTGGCTTAAGTGCATGCAAAGTTTCTTTCCCATTGCTACAATGTCTTGTAGATGGGGGAAACATTTCAGGAACCGCTTGACAACCACATTAAACACGTGCCATGCAGGGCACATTTCTCAGGCTTCCTTGTCACAACGCAGACAAAATGTTCTTCCCGTTGTCGGTCACCATGGTTCCCATTTCCAGTTTTCGTGGAGTAAGCCATGATTCGATTTCTTGCTGAATGACTTTTAGCAGTTCCTCCCGTGTGGCTCAGTTCGCCACGGAAAACCATGTGAAGAACAGCGTGACACCGCCGTGCCCTGCACGCATGGAATGCTGGAGCAGCACTGAGACTTGTCTGTGCAGTGGAGGCTGAGGACACAGTGAAGGATGAGGAGGCGGAGTTGCACACTGTCACAAGACCAACGGACTGAGAGCGTGGAGGCAAAAGCGGCATGACCTGTCCAAGTTGCTGTTGTTTGTGGCTGTGCAGGAACCACATTCACCTAGTGGGCTGAAAAGGACATATATTGTCCCTGACTGTAGTTACAGCTCCACTCGTCGGCGCTGCCATGGACTTTAGTACACTGCGACAGGCTCAAGGACTGGCCCACCTTCTGTTTCACAAAATTGTGCAGAGCTTGTACTGCCTTCTTCGAAAAGAAATGACAGCTTGGCACTCTTGGGCACAAGCCATCAGTTCTCTGAAAAGTGCAGAGTCCACCACTTGAAAAGGGATGGACTACAGCACCAGCAACTTGAACAGGAGTATTCAATAGTAGAAAGAAAAAAACTCGGCACTGCTTCCTTAATTATAAGCACCTGACATCCAATGCCTCTGCTGGCTCAACCACGTCTGATGGTGCTCACTGGTAATAGCAAAGTCCAATGCAAATAATCCGTAGAGAAGAGAAAAAGAAACCAGGGCAACTCACCAATTACGTAAACTTCAAGCTTCTTTATTGATCCATGAAGGGTATAAACTGTGCAAGACACGGGTGGACAGACAACAGGGGGACGTTCGTTCGGGGCTACGGTGCCGTTTCGCAAGATATGCTTCAACTGGCCCACATCGTCTTCCAGCCGGAAACACATTTAAATAACCCTCCCCTCCGTTGCCATAGAAATGAGCCAAACAAAAGGTAAGTGCAATTAAAAATGTTAAAAACAACTGTGTGATACTCCTAAGATATTCATTTATATTAGTAGTGCACTGAGCTCAGTACGTTCATTAAGACCTAAAGGCCCCATTGCTTCTAACCGAAGAATCCATTTAGTTTCATTTTTTAACAGTATTTCTTCTTTATTTTTCCCAGCAATACCATGTTCGATCCTCTCAAGTCCGACAAAACGGAATCCATATTTTTCTTTCGAATGAACTTCATTAATATGTTGAATAAATCTAGTGGCTCCGATGCCGGTTCTGAGGGATCGAACATGTTCGCGGATTCTGTGAAATAAGGGCCTCTTTGTCTTCCCAATATAAAATAATTTACATTTACATACCAATGCGTACACTACATGAGAGGATCTACATGTAATACATTGTTTCACATTAATAGTATTACCTGCTAATTCTACAATTCTACATTTCATATTTAGAGAGCAAAATGAACATGAACCGCAAATAAAATTTCCTTTCGGGCGTAATTCAGACAACCAATTCTGTCCCGTTGCGTTTTTTCTTCTTTTCAATAAATCTCCAATTGTTTTCGTTTTTCTATATGTAACGATAGGTTTTTCACTAGTAGTTATTGCTATGTCAGCATCCTCTTGTAGAATATACCAATTATTCGTAATAGCTTTTTTAACTACATTATTAATAGGAGTATTTGAAAAAGGAAAAAACGCAACGTTTATTGTTAATTCTATCTTTCGTTTTCAGCAACACTTCTCTTGGTACTCGATCTATTTTCTTTCTTGCATCTAGAATTAAATTAAGAGGATATCCTCTCTGTTCCAAACGATATTGTAAATCATCTGCCTGTCTTTGAAACAGTATGGGATTGCTGTTGATTCGTTTTAGTCTGACTAACTGACTGTATGGGATACTATTTTTGACCTGGGGGGGATGAGATGAGTGATAATGTAACAATGAATTTTTGGCAATCGATTTTCTAAAACCAGATGTCACTATATTGCTATCCACAATATCTATCTGTACATCCAGAAATTCAAGATGTTGATCTCCAAATACATATGTAAAAAACATATTAACTCCATTCACTTGGTTGAGATATTCAACAAAGGCAGTAAATTCCTTCTCTGAACCGTCCCAAATGATAAAGAGGTCGTCCACATATCTGAGAAAAAGTTTAATTTTACCAATAAAGGGGTTCTTGGATGTGAACACCCATTTGTCTTCCAACATGGAGAGAAAAATATTGGCATAAGCACATGAGGTGGGAGACCCCATGGCTGTACCATGTGTCTGTCTATACCAATCCCCTCCAAACTGGAAGACATTATTACTCAACACGAATGTAAGGGCTTCAGTAACAAATTCAATAAAGTCGGGAGACTTACCTGTTTTCCGTAGGATAGTGGTCATAGCCTCCACCCCCGAATCCAAAGGGATTCGGGTGTATAGGCTCTCCACATCCACGGAACACAGTTTAAACCCAGGTTGCCAATGAAAGTTATTCAAAATTTTTATTAAATCTCCGGTGTCCCTAAGATAAGAAGGTAATTCTCTCAATAGAGGTGACACTAGCCAATCAATATAACTGGACAAATATTCTGTCGGTGACCCAATCCCAGAGACAATAGGACGTCCCGGGGGCTGGGTCACCGACTTATGGACTTTCGGCAAAATATACCAAGACGGTTTTTTAATGTTCCTAGGGAGGAGGCGTTCAGCACTTTTTCTACTGATAACTCCTTTCTCATGGAATTTTCGAAGTAGCGATCTCAAATTATTGAGTATCTGTGGACAGGGATCTTTTTTTAATTTACAGTAAGTATTCTCATCTCCTAACTGTTTAAGAGCCTCTGTGTTGTAGTCAGTAGTTTTCCATAAAACAACCCCCCCACCCTTATCAGCCTTAGTAACAACAATATCTTCCCTTTTTCTTAATTTATTTAGGGCTATTTGCTCTCTATCTGAGATGTTGCTCTGGACCTTCGGGTAAATGAGGGCTTTAACTTCTTTCAAAACTGACTTCTGGAATATATCAAGTGGACTCCCTGGTATAACAGGAGGATTAAACATCGAGGGATTACCACCTGAAAAAAACTCATCATTAGTATTCCCTGTTCTATCAGACACCTGATCATTGATATCAGCAAGGAACGTGACTAAATCCTGCTCCTCCTCATTAAATTCACTAGGTACACAAAATCCTAAAGGTCCTATTTTACAGCTTGTTTCACCTTCAAGTAAGACTACATTTTTATTTTCATTATTTCCTGTAGAAAAAACTTTTTTTAAATTTAATTTGCGGACACCCTTGAATAAGTCCTCTTGGAACTGGACAAAGTCGAATTTCTCTCTAAGACCAAAGTTCAGTCCCTTGTTCAATAGTGAAATCGTGTCCTCATCTAAATCTTCATCCGTGAGGTTCATTACTATATTTTCAGAAATTACTTGCGCCAAGTTACATTCTTGCGTTTGGGTATGCGTTTTCTCAGAATTCTTTGATTTTCCTCTCCCTCTTCGGGTTCTGGGTCCAAAGGGATTCCGGCAGCCTTTTGTTTGATATCCCCCACATCTCCAGTCGATTCTATCGAACCACTGCTGTCTGTGTCAGTTGTCATAAAATCCGAACTTTTCTTTTTATTTTTATTCCTGCTTAAATTGGACTTCACCGGGATATTTTTAGAGACTTTTCGATTAGCATTAGACTTTTTATTCCAAGTGAAGACCTGATGATTCTCAAAGTCTTTTTTGTCTCTTATAAATTTGTCCCGTTTAATAATCTTAATTTTTTCTTGTACTAGACCCAATTTTTTCTCCAAGTTATGCAGAAAAGTATTAAATATTGGTTCAGAGAGTCTTGTTCTCAATTCGCATTTAGCTTTGCAAAGGTCTGCTGTTACAATTTCATATTCAGTTTCATATAAAAAGAAAAGTTCGGATTTTATGACAACTGACACAGACAGCAGTGGTTCGATAGAATCGACTGGAGATGTGGGGGATATCAAACAAAAGGCTGCCGGAATCCCTTTGGACCCAGAACCCGAAGAGGGAGAGGAAAATCAAAGAATTCTGAGAAAACGCATACCCAAACGCAAGAATGTAACTTGGCGCAAGTAATTTCTGAAAATATAGTAATGAACCTCACGGATGAAGATTTAGATGAGGACACGATTTCACTATTGAACAAGGGACTGAACTTTGGTCTTAGAGAGAAATTCGACTTTGTCCAGTTCCAAGAGGACTTATTCAAGGGTGTCCGCAAATTAAATTTAAAAAAAGTTTTTTCTACAGGAAATAATGAAAATAAAAATGTAGTCTTACTTGAAGGTGAAACAAGCTGTAAAATAGGACCTTTAGGATTTTGTGTACCTAGTGAATTTAATGAGGAGGAGCAGGATTTAGTCACGTTCCTTGCTGATATCAATGATCAGGTGTCTGATAGAACAGGGAATACTAATGATGAGTTTTTTTCAGGTGGTAATCCCTCGATGTTTAATCCTCCTGTTATACCAGGGAGTCCACTTGATATATTCCAGAAGTCAGTTTTGAAAGAAGTTAAAGCCCTCATTTACCCGAAGGTCCAGAGCAACATCTCAGATAGAGAGCAAATAGCCCTAAATAAATTAAGAAAAAGGGAAGATATTGTTGTTACTAAGGCTGATAAGGGTGGGGGGGTTGTTTTATGGAAAACTACTGACTACAACACAGAGGCTCTTAAACAGTTAGGAGATGAGAATACTTACTGTAAATTAAAAAAAGATCCCTGTCCACAGATACTCAATAATTTGAGATCGCTACTTCGAAAATTCCATGAGAAAGGAGTTATCAGTAGAAAAAGTGCTGAACGCCTCCTCCCTAGGAACATTAAAAAACCGTCTTGGTATATTTTGCCGAAAGTCCATAAGTCGGTGACCCAGCCCCCGGGACGTCCTATTGTCTCTGGGATTGGGTCACCGACAGAATATTTGTCCAGTTATATTGATTGGCTAGTGTCACCTCTATTGAGAGAATTACCTTCTTATCTTAGGGACACCGGAGATTTAATAAAAATTTTGAATAACTTTCATTGGCAACCTGGGTTTAAACTGTGTTCCGTGGATGTGGAGAGCCTATACACCCGAATCCCTTTGGATTCGGGGGTGGAGGCTATGACCACTATCCTACGGAAAACAGGTAAGTCTCCCGACTTTATTGAATTTGTTACTGAAGCCCTTACATTCGTGTTGAGTAATAATGTCTTCCAGTTTGGAGGGGATTGGTATAGACAGACACATGGTACAGCCATGGGGTCTCCCACCTCATGTGCTTATGCCAATATTTTTCTCTCCATGTTGGAAGACAAATGGGTGTTCACATCCAAGAACCCCTTTATTGGTAAAATTAAACTTTTTCTCAGATATGTGGACGACCTCTTTATCATTTGGGACGGTTCAGAGAAGGAATTTACTGCCTTTGTTGAATATCTCAATCAAGTGAATGGAGTTAATATGTTTTTTACATATGTATTTGGAGATCAACATCTTGAATTTCTGGATGTACAGATAGATATTGTGGATAGCAATATAGTGACATCTGGTTTTAGAAAATCGATTGCCAAAAATTCATTGTTACATTATCACTCATCTCATCCCCCCCAGGTCAAAAATAGTATCCCATACAGTCAGTTAGTCAGACTAAAACGAATCAACAGCAATCCCATACTGTTTCAAAGACAGGCAGATGATTTACAATATCGTTTGGAACAGAGAGGATATCCTCTTAATTTAATTCTAGATGCAAGAAAGAAAATAGATCGAGTACCAAGAGAAGTGTTGCTGAAAACGAAAGATAGAATTAACAATAAACGTTGCGTTTTTTCTTTTTCAAATACTCCTATTAATAATGTAGTTAAAAAAGCTATTACGAATAATTGGTATATTCTACAAGAGGATGCTGACATAGCAATAACTACTAGTGAAAACCCTATCGTTACATATAGAAAAACGAAAACAATTGGAGATTTATTGAAAACAAGAAAAAACGCAACGGGACAGAATTGGTTGTCTGAATTACGCCCGAAAGGAAATTTTATTTGCGGTTCATGTTCATTTTGCTCTCTAAATATGAAATGTAGAATTGTAGAATTAGTAGGTAATACTATTAATGTGAAACAATGTATTACATGTAGATCCTCTCATGTAGTGTACGCATTGGTATGTAAATGTAAATTATTTTATATTGGGAAGACAAAGAGGCCCTTATTTCACAGAATCCGCGAACATGTTCGATCCCTCAGAACCGGCATCGGAGCCACTAGATTTATTCAACATATTAATGAAGTTCATTCGAAAGAAAAATATGGATTCCGTTTTGTCGGACTTGAGAGGATCGAACATGGTATTGCTGGGAAAAATAAAGAAGAAATACTGTTAAAAAATGAAACTAAATGGATTCTTCGGTTAGAAGCAATGGGGCCTTTAGGTCTTAATGAACGTACTGAGCTCAGTGCACTACTAATATAAATGAATATCTTAGGAGTATCACACAGTTGTTTTTAACATTTTTAATTGCACTTACCTTTTGTTTGGCTCATTTCTATGGCAATGGAGGGGAGGGTTATTTAAATGTGTTTCCGGCTGGAAGACGATGTGGGCCAGTTGAAGCATATCTTGCGAAACGGCACCGTAGCCCCGAACGAACGTCCCCCTGTTGTCTGTCCACCCGTGTCTTGCACAGTTTATACCCTTCATGGATCAATAAAGAAGCTTGAAGTTTACGTAATTGGTGAGTTGCCCTGGTTTCTTTTTCTCTTCTCTACGGATTATTTGAACAGGAGTATATTCAGCTTCTGTACCGTTGGATGAGTGGGCACATACTGTTGTCTCTTGGACAAGGCTTCGCCGATTGATTGCTGGCGGAATGACTGACTCGAAGTAGTATGAGCAGGAGCATCTGGAGCGACATAAGATGGGTATAACGCACAGCTCCCTTCGACTGAGGTGGTGGAGCCTTGGCTGGCTGAAACAAGGAGCTGCGTGCCATTATGGGAATGCAGCAGGCTGGACTACCACATTGGAGCTATGGTTCTCCTAGGCCGCTTTATGGTGACACTGCATATGTTGACGCAGGGCCGTGGTGACAACATTGGGACCCTGGCCATGGTTCACATTCTGCCAACGCATCTTGCATGTGGCCAGGTTAACCTCCTCCGGATGCTTGATGAACAACTGCCACACTGCCGAGTAGCTGATTTTGCCACCAACAGTCTTCACTGATTGACTGCTACTGCCACCATCTCCAGGAACCCGTTTCATTACCTCCCAGGAAGGTAGGCTTCCGCAAAGCAGGTGGTCCACCCCGAGCATGTTTTGCTCCAGACTTTCCACTTCTACCACATTGCTGACTGCCAACCATGCTCCACCTTGCTGGCTCAGCTGTTGCCTTACATGCAACCTACAACCCTCTTCTCCTGAAAATGATGAAGCCCCTTCTGCACCCGGCTCACAAGTGCGATCGGCTTCATCCTCATCATCGAGTAATGTCTGTACGTTACTGATGTCCTCCTTAGGTTCCTCAACAGTGTCTGCTTCAGGTGCCTGAATGCTTGCAATACTACCTCCCACGCCACTCTCCTCATCACTACTTGCTTGCCTAGCATTGGAAGTGGCGGATGTCTCCTCCCTTTCTTGGCTGGGCAGTAGCTGCTGGCTGTCCTCTAGATCGTCCTCACTAAAAAGTGGAGCTGAACCCACAGCATAAGATACTGCTGTGGGGGAGGGAACACCATAGGACAGAGGTAATGGGAGGAGAGGGACTGCTCGTGGGCTATTCCAACTGAGGGTTGTGTCTGAGAAACCCACCGACTGTTGACTGGGGGTGTCAGATGTCACTTGCGATGAAGTGAATGACCGTGTTAACCAATCGATGATGGCAGATGGGTTGCTGGTTGAGACACAACTGCTAGCTGATAGCGGGAGATCAGGCATCTCGCTGCGACTCCTGCTGCCACTCACCCCTAGTCTGCTGCAACCTCTGCCTGATGAATTCAGGCCTCTGCCACTCCTCTGTGCACATCCTAGCACTTCTCTGCCTGACATACTTTGTGCGTATATGAGAGGAGTACAATACACTATGTATGCCCTTGAGTGTTTAACAGGTATAAAATAGTACACCACTTAGATGTATATAGGTGTTATGCCCTTATGAGGGGAGAAAAATGTGCTACAGTACACTTAAGAAGGTATTTGTGTACAACACCAGCTGGTGAGAACTTTTACCTGGCCTTTCATAGCATCTAGGCCCTTGAGAGTTTAACAGGTACAAAATAGTACACCACTTAGATGTACGTATGTGGTATGCACTTATGAGGGGAGAAAAATGCGCTACAGTATGCTTAAAAAAGTATTTGTGTACAACACCAGCCTGTGAGTGCATTTGCCTGGCCTTTCACAGCATCTAGGCCCTTGAGAGTTTAACAGGTACAAAACAGTAGACCACTTAGATGTACACATGTAGTATGCACTTATGAGGGGAGAAAAATGCGCTACAGTACACTTAAAAAAGTATTTTTGCACAACATCAGCAGTACACACAGAGCTGCAGCACACAGTCGCTGTGTACTACACCCAAAATTGTACTTTCTCTCTCAATCTCACTTCATTCCCTATCAGTGCTTCTAGGCAGGATTTGTGCTTGAGCTTAATCGCTACTGTTCTGTGAAAGACACTGTGCAACACACTGCTCTCTGTCCCTCTCTCTGTGCAACAGAATGCTAACTTGACTAGGAGGTGAATCGCTGCTGGAAAAAAAGCTTTTCTGTGCAACGCGCATGAATCCCATGATTCCTCGCCCCATGTCTTCACATGTGGATCTGCCATTTTAGATGCCCTGGAGCCTGGACTGCACTAAATGAAGTTTAATGAAGCGATTTGCGCGATAGAATCACGGTGATATTCGCATTGTTGCAAATCGAATTTTTCCTGAATTTCGTATCAAATTCGGATTAGTCAGATTCGATTTGCTCATCCTAGTCATAATTCAAGTAATTTAAATAAATATCTATAACAATATATAATTGCACCAAGTCCACACTTTCCCCAGTTTAGATGATGAGTGCAGAGTCAAGAGCAGGAAACCCATTCTCTATGACATGCAGAAGTCTATGTACTGTAGGTCACATGGACAGGAGCGGATTGAGTAAATTAAATGACAACCCATGTAACAATTTCACAGTAATTCTCCTTCTTAGAAATTACCTTACATACTACATTAGAGGTTTGTATAAATATATATTGTCATACATTCCAGTTCCCTGTTATAATATTATGTCACATCTTCCCATTAGTCATCTTAATAATACCACACATAGCTGCAGGGAATTCCCTATGTTTTGGCAAATTACAGACTACTTACTATATATGGTGTCTTGAATTTTTAAAAAGTTTGCAGAAACAGCGTGGAAAACTTTGTAGCAGGCCATACCCAGCAGCCATGATATTATCAGAACGTTTTCATAGGGATGTATGATTTTTCAAATATTTTCTTTGTATCATCACACCATATAAAGAGCCTAACAGTTTTCACAATTTTCAGTTTAAAGGCATTGTGTCATGGAGACTATGAAGGAGATTTATCAAAACCTTTCCAGAGGAAAAGTTGCTGAGTAGCCATAGCGACCAATCAGATTGGTTCTTTCATTTTTGAAAAGGCCTCTAAAAATTTAAGAAGAGATCTGTTTGGTTGCTATGGACAACTCGGCAACTTTTCCTCTGGACAGGTTTTGATAAATCTCCCCCTATATCTTTACCCCTAGTGATAGGTTATCCTAGGGAAAGCCATTGCCAGTGTTATTGCAGCTTTGATACACTAGGTCCACCAGAGGAGCTGTTTATTCTTGCACAAATAGAGTGGCCCTAAGTGGGGAACTATCTTCTATGACATAAAAGGGTTACTCCACTGGAAAACATTTTTTTTTTTTTATCAACTGGTGCCAGAAAGTTAAACAGATTTGTAAATAACTTCTATAAAAAAATCTTAACCCTTTCAGCACTTATCAGCTGCTGTATGTTCCAGAGGAAATTATTTTCTTTTTTAATTTCCTTTCTGTCTGACCACAGTGCTCTCTGCTGACACCTCTGTCCATTTTAAGAACTGTCCAGAGTAGGAGCAAATCCCCATAGCAAACCTATCCTGCTCCAGACAGTTCCTAAAATGGACAGAGGTGTCAGCAGAGAACACTGTGGTCCGACACGTTGGAGCATACAGCAGCTGATAAGTACTAGAAGGATTACGATTTTTAAATAGAAGTCATTTATAAATCTGTTTAACTTTCTGGCACCAGTTGATTTAAAAAAAAATGTTTTCCAACGGAGTACCCCTTTAATACCAAAGCTACTCAGATAGAATATTTAGACTGGGTCTCAATGGGACAAGCTCTTTAAGAGACTATTTAACTATAAACTTTCTACTAATGTATTTTATGTGACATACAGTATTACAAACATTCAATACTACAATATGTTTAAAAAAAAGGTTTTATAAAAAATACTTTTCAGTGTCTTAAGAAAGGCCATGTTATTTTTTATAGTCCGCTTCCATCCTCTTTCACTGCATGTCAGTGCTCTGCCATGGTGCTGGGGAATTAATAGGTTACATTTAGCTGCTGAAATACCATTCTATGTTCTTTACAGAAATATGAATTTTTGCCAGCCAAAATTAAATTTTCACTCCAGCACCACACTATTCCATTCCAGTTCAATATTAGCAGCTCCACATCACAGCATTCTGAGCTGCGGTGCCTATATTTTTCTTGGACAAAGTACAGTCTTACACCTCAGTGTTTTTCCTGTTTCAATGAAAAGTGCCAATAAAACAGGAAACAGATTTTGGTTTTAAGATGAATATATTCAGAAAAGATTTCTGACTATATATATATATATATATATATATATATATATATATACACACACAAAAATGTACAGAATTCAGATCATGAGACCATGCAACAATCAATAGTTGAATTTAACCCCCCTTTTGATTATAAGAACAGGGTTCTTTTGCTTCTATATCACTTGACACACTGCATCTATTTTAGGTGTAAATAAGGCATTCATATAGTGGATGCTAAAAGCCTCAGTTTTTCGAGTTGACCAGTGCTGTATCTTAAAACAGCCATGAGGGGTTGCCTTGTGGATATTAATTGATAAGGAAATAGCCAAGAGTCTGACTTCTTTTAAAAATGTTCCTTTATTTGAAGTCATTTAAAATAAATATAAACATCTGGTCAACCCGATTTATGTGGTAAGGAACCACATCAATGTGGTATAAGCCAAAGTCAAGGAGTCAAAAACATTTAGGGGGACATTTATGAAGAGATTTAGAGCTCTTTTTTTCGCTTACAAAAGTCGCACAAAAAGTCGCCTTATCACCTAAGCAAATTTTTGTGCAACTTTTGGCTGTAAACAAAACGCCACAAAAGAGCTTACGAAAGTAAATTTAATTTTTCACTTTGCAGTGGACAGGGATTTATCAAGTGCGAAAGTTGCAAGCCCTCCAAATTTCTATATTTTCCGCTGGCAGCGGGAAATATGATATTACAACTGTACATAGGAGCCTGGGCTGGCATCACTCTGCAGCCGCCCAGGCTCAGTCTGATTCTATCCCCGCTACCCTAACTTATGAGACACTGGATGGAGACACTGATGGAGACACTGATTTACATCCCCCCCTTGTCTCCCACCCGCCCGTGCCGCACATCTCCTGTCTGCTACCTGTTGCAAGACTACAACTCCCAGCATGCCCTTACAGTGAGGGCATGCTGGAAGTTGTAGTCTTGCAGTAGGTAGCGGATGGGAGATGTGCGGCATGGGCGGGTGGGAGATAAGGGGGGGGGGTGTAAATCAGTTGTCCCCGTCATTAAGTTAGAGTAGCGGGGACAGAATAAAATTTCACATTTCGCGCTGGGTCTCCTGATTGGCCGGGACTGAGCAGCCAATCACGGAACCCAGCAGGAAATTTGATCTTACAGTAGGGACTAAAACTCTGTGGCTCCATTATATGTTAAAAGGAGCTCGGGTTGGCATCACTCTGCAGCTGCCCGGGACTCCTGCACAATGTGAGATGTGCAGGAGCTGTTCCTGACATTCCTCAGCGCTGCGGTACACACTGAGGGATGGCAGGGACGGCTCCTGCACATCTCCCGGCCCGGCTGCGGGAGTCCCAAGAGGCTGCAGTGTTATGTCAGCCCGGGCTCCCTTTGCTACAGTGCTGCAGAGTTTACTGTCATTTCAAATTTCCCGCCGGGTCCCGTGCAATATGAAATTACAGTGATTTTCTGATTACTGCTGGCCAGAAAGCGGAGCGCATCACCGCCCGCTTCCCTGGCTTGCACGAGTTGTAGTTGTGAGGCGGGGGCGAGTGAAAAGCTTGTCACCTGCCTTCTGCTGCACAACTACAACTCCCAGCATGCCCTTACTATGAGGGCAAGCTGGGAGTTGTAGCTGTGGGGCGGGTGACAAGCTTGTCACCTGCCCCCTGCTGCACAACTACAACTCCCAGCATGCCCTTACTGTAATAGCATGTTGGGAGTTGTAGTTGTGCCACAGGAGTTACCCCATGCCGCACTTTTACAACTCCCAACATGCTTAGGAGTTGTAGTTGTGGGGTGGGTGACAAGCTTGTCACCTGCCACATGACTACTAGTGTTGAGCGGCATAGGCCATATTCGAATTCGCGAATATTCGCGAATATATGGACGAATATTCGTCATATATTCGCGAATATTCGCATATTCGTTATATCCTCGTTTTATTTTCGCATATGCGAACATTCGCGTGTGCGAAAATTTACATATGTGAAAATTAGCATATACAAAATTAGTGTACGCGAAAATTCGCATATGCGAAAATTAGCATATGCTAATGTTCGCATATGCGAATATTCGCACGCCAGTCTCACACAGTAGTATTAGAGCCTTCTTTACACCACACAAGCTGGAAGCAGAGAGGGATGATCACTGTGATGTGTACTGTGAAAAAAAAAATAAAAAAATAACGAATATTCGTAATTACGAATATATAGCGCTATATTCGCGAAATTCGCGAATTCGCGAATATGCGATATTCGCGAATAATATTCGAATTGCGAATATTCGCGAGCAACACTAATGACTACAACTCCCAGCATGTCCTTACCGTAAGGGCATGCTGGGAGTTGTGGTCGTGTGGTACTGGAGATGCACCGGCGGGTGACAATAAATGTATTAACCTATGTTTCTTGAACAGAAAGGAGGTCCAGCGCAGCTTTTCACAGATATGCGGTTTTATTGTGTCATACACATATCACACAGCACATACAGGAAGGTGAAGCATTTCGGCCGGTGGCACCCGGCCTTAGTCATGTATGACTAAGGCCGGGTGCCACCGGCCGAAAGGCGTCACCTTCCTGTATGTCCTGTGTGATATGTGTATGACACAATAAAACCACATATCTGTGAAAAGCTGCGCTGGACCTCCTTTCTGTTCTTGATTGCTACGAGGTGAATCCGCACCTGTCCGTGCTGCTGCAGGTCTATGCCGGGTAAGCTGATCCCACTCTTCTCTTGCTATTAACCTATTTTTCTTGTTTGATTTTTCTTCCTCATTTCAGATCCTTGTATCCTGGGGACTACTTCGGATTCAGTGAACTGTGTTGATGAGCAGCGTTTTTTTTCTTTCTGTTTAATGTCAATAAAATGGTCAACAAGGGCTTGTGGGGTAGTGTATTTTTGGAAAAAAAAATTGAAAATGTGTTGTGTTTTTTTAATTTACTTGACAGGCTTAGTAGTAGAAGCTGTCTTACAGACAGAGTCCATTACTAAGCCTGGGCTTAGCGTTAGCCCCAAAAACAGCTAGCTCTAACCCCCAATTATTATCCCGGTACCCACCGCCACGGAGGTGCCGGAAAGAGCCGGTACCAATAGGCCCAGAGCGTTAAAAATGGCACTCCTGGGCCTAGGGGGTAACAGGCTGGGGTTATTTTGGCTGGGGAGGGCAATTTTTTTTCATTTAATTAGTTCTGCAAAAAAAAAGGTTCCCCTTTTTTTTATTCTCAGCCAAATACCAACTAAGCAGCAACAGCCTGACTTTACCAGGGTGGACGAGGACCATTGTTACAGGCCCTCCCCAGCCTAAATAATGCCAACCTGTTACCGCCTAGGCCCAGGAGCGCCATTTTTGACGCACCGGCATGTTGGTACCGGCTCCTCCTACCACCCCTGTGGCAGTGGGTACTGGGTAATAATTGGGGGTTAGCGCTAGCTGTTTTTGTGGCTAACACTAAGCCCGGCTTATTAATGGACTCCCTCTATAAGACGGCTTCCACTACTAAGCCTGTCAAGTAAATAAAAAAAACACAACACTTTTTTTTTTTTTATTCCAAAAAATCACTCGTTAACCATTTTATTACCTTAAACAAAAACACTGGTCACCGTACTCCTCCGAATCTAAAGTAATCCACACGATACACAGATCTGAAATGAGAAGTGAAAAAAAAATTAGTTAGTACACTTAGGGGAAAAAAAGTGCTAAAAAAATGTAATAAACACATATATATCGCATTTTATTTCAAAGCTGCAAATTGGTGTTCTGAAGTCATTAAGAAGGAGATTTATCAAGCTCCGTAGTAGATTTTTTTTGCTTAAAAAAGTTGCACGTACTTGCGCAGATGTGACTTTTCTATACATGCTGTGACTTTGATTTTTGCTTATTCCAAAGCACATTTCCGAAATCTGCTCACGTAGTATTTTCTTTTTTACTTTGCAGTGGTCATGTATTTAACAAATGCGATAGTCGCTATTTATGAAGACAATAAGTTGCATCTCCATTTAAAAGTTGCATATGTATGCAGAAAAAGAAAATAACACCCACGTGCATCATGCTACTACATGAATGTTAATTATGAAAAAAAATGTATTAGATAGCTAATAACTATACATTTTTAGGTTGAAAATACACACTGCACACCAGTCAGGGTGTCACCTGATGCAGTACGCCCCCCCCTCCCCGTAAGCGGGTTTCCCGGGTTTTGCTTACGTGCGATTTATTTATCAAGGTCGTGCGACTATTTGATAAATCTCCTTCTTATTGTTTTTTGCTTATGTGGGCTAAAAAAATTGTATCCAAAAGTGATTTATTGTTTTTTGCTTAGCCAAATTCATATTTAGTATGATAAATGTGTCATACTTAAGCAAAACAAGCAAAGAAAAAAAAATGCCTACAGAACTCACTTACCAAAGCAATGATGATAAATGTCCCCAGTAGAGATTTATCAAAGCATCTAGACTTTCTTTTTTGTGCTTTGGCACCTTAAAGCTACACAGCTGTATTAAGAGATTCTTTAGCGCCAAAGCACTGCCAATGTCAGTGAAGACCCGTATCACTGTGAATTTTGCATCTACGGATGCAGTGGTCTTGAATTTATCATTGCGAATTTCCGTGGGAAAGTCGTAAAATTTTGAGCAGAGACCCAAAGTATGCCACAAATTACTGCTACCAAGAGACCATGTTTAGGAAATTACTGTGGTATGCTGATTGCGCTAGACGTGTATAGCTGCCCAAAATTTATCAAATGCCGTGTAACTTTTGATAAATTTAGTGCATGACCGAACATAACCAGTGGAAACAAAATTACTGTGAAAAACTTGTACCACAGTCATGATTGATAAATCTCCCCCTTTGTTTCTTAACACCTACATAAATAAGAAACAAACTCAGAAGACAGTATACAATAATGTGTATAGATATGGAATAAGGTATGATTAAAGGGGTACTCTGGTGGAAAACATTTTTTTTTTAAGTGCAGCTCCCACCATCCTTTTTTTTCTGTCCCTGCCTATTGCCCATATATCCCTAACCCCCTCCCTGCTTTTAATTTTTATTTTTTACTATATTAAAAATGCTTTTTTGTCTGCCTGGTAGTGTGCTCACTACCAGGCAGACTTCCATAGCAGGCACAACGTCACTGATGCCTGCTGGGGGGGGGCAACTTCCGCCCTTAGTTCATCTACACAGGGTGCCTCCAGCTGTTTCACCACTACAACTCCCAGCTTGCCCTGACATCTAGTGAAACAGCTGGAGGCACCCTGTGTTGAAAACAATAAGTCAGGGCCATGGGCGATGTGCAGTACTACTCCGTGTGTTAAAATCCTGAACCCCGCTCTCCCCCAACCCCCATGTTAAAACCTCGATCCCCCTAAACATATCTCCCCTAAACATACTTACATGCTGCAGAGTCCTGCAGCGGCGAACTGCTGGGGCAGCAGCAGCGGCGACGTGTGCGGGAGGAGTGGCCTCCCGGCCAGTGGCCAGGGAGCCAATGCGGTCGCTCCCGCCTGTCTGATTGACAGGGAGACCCCTATTGGCCGATTTTCAAATGTAAATTAAAAGGTTTTAATAAAAATTAAAAATAATTATGAAAATATATTAGAGATATGTTGTAGTACATATATACTACAACATATAAAAATATTTGGATGACAGTGCCCATTTAAATCAACTGGTGCCAAAAAGTTAAACAGATTTGTAAATTACTTCTAATTCTTCTAAAATTCCTAATCCTTTCAGTACTTATCAGCTGCTGTATGTTCCAGATGTTAAGTAGTTAATTTCAGTCTGACCACAGTGCTGTCTGCTGACACCTCTGTCCATATCAGGAAGTGTCCAGAGCATGATAGGTTTGCTATATGGATTTGCTCCTACTCTGGACAGTTCCTGACATGGACAGAGGTGTC